>NC_056726.1:1310253684-1310553684 GCF_019279795.1 Protopterus annectens
GAGAGCTAAGGAAGGATGACAGGATAGATAAGCCTGACAAACAGGAAAAAAGTCAGTTACTGAAATAATTAAAACCAAGTCTGCTAGTTTTATGGTGAAGGGTGCATCCATTTTGTTGGGTCCCAATAGAGGGATCTCTGAGACAGATGTAAAAGTACCCAAATAATAATCTCAAGACCAGTGGTTTAGCCTGTTAAAGTCAGCACCCACTCTAATAACTTTATCAAAGCCATTCAGATCAGAAAACATACTAGAATTCTCTCAGGTTGCAGAACTGTCTAAAAATCTGAACTGGGCCCTGGTTAAGAGATTTTATCCCCTTTGATCTCATCTACATGCTTTCCCATTTTCTGTCTGCCAGCTTTTGACTGCAAGTTATTTTCCAGAAAATCTTTTAAAATGGCCCTGTAAACCACTAAGCAAAATCAGGGGCTTATTTTGGTTTCACATTCCCTTGAAGCAATGCATGTCTGTCTTTTGTATTGATACCTTGGCCAGTACTGACAAGGGTCATAACATGAAAAGAGAAAAAGTAAAGATGCCCCTCTCCTTTATCCGCTGAAGAAATGGAGAAATGTTTTATATGGGGCACATTGTATTCTTTTCATATATTGAATCTCACCATAGGAATATGTTAGTATTGGAAAAACATGAGGGAGTTATTTGGAGCCCTACAGGAAAAGATGCTCAGTAATTATTTGTATAGTAGAATCAAAGTGGACAATTCCTCCTCTGCTTCAGATATTCCAAGATGTTATGAAGATTGACATTGTCATTTTTCCAAACAGTGATTGAATTAACCTGATGTTCTTCGTGTTTCACAGTTGCAGTCATTACATTTGGGTTATCTGCTTTCAGGTAGCCCTCAAGTCAGCCTGATTAACAAAGTCTTGGGTCCTGGGTCTGTTGCTGTCCCTTCTTTCATGACGTCAGGTCATCAGGGGTATAAAACATGCAGCCCACGCCATTACATCAATCTTTCTTGCCGTGCAGTGCCCGAAGCAGAAGCAAGTTCGCAAGTGCCGGTTGGCTGACTCCTGAAATTTTCATCTTTGAGTTTCAGAACCAAAGTCTTCAACTAAAGCTAAGTACCCGGTTGGGAAAACTTTTTCTTGCTCCTTACCAATGTCAGTAAAAGTTAATAATTTCATTACTTGTGGAAAGCAAATACCTCATAAAGATTTTAATTCATACTGTATTCCTTGCCTAGGTCCTCACCACGACGTATATTGCTGTCGGTTTTGTGCCTTATTTAATCAACGCACCATCTGCCGTCGGTATATTTTCGCCTCTAAATATTTTGGTTCTCAGTTTAATTATCCAGAAATGTCGTCGGTTAGCCACCTGACTACCGGGATTCTGAAAAAATGCAAAGATAAAGACAAAGACATGCTGCCGAGGTCCAAAACTGCCGACGACGCTTATCCTAAGCCAGTTCCCAGTTCGCCGGTACTCAGTGAGGCACTTTCACAGCCTCTGATGCCCACTACTTCTGATTCGCAGGCCTATACTGAGACCCATTCAGAGTCCGGTATGCCGTGAGATGCTTCAACAATGGAACCCACCGATGTCTCTACCTTGGATGGGTCCAGAGCCGCTGTGCAGGCACCGGCTTCTGAGGGTGTATTCAGGCCTACGGACTTGCATGTTAAACCGACTCCTCCTCCTTTACTGAGGCCTAAATCTCGAACCATGTCTAAAAAAAATGACGCCCAGGCCACATGCTCAGGCCTCTATGCCTAAAAAAATTATAAGAATGGCTGAAGATCTAATAACCCTAATCAGGGGTAGCGAACCACCCCCTTCTAAGAGGCCTAGGACTGCAGTTGATTATGAATCTTCTGACCAGGATTCTGTTTTTTCTGATTCTTCTGATGATCTGGATTTGCCCTTATCTACTTATGAAGATTCTGATGCAGAGGACTCCATTCCCTCTGCTTCCCTTCCTGAGGATTTTCCTTTTGGGGTCACCTTGCATACTCTAAGGGAGCATTTTCACTGGGAAAGCCAGGATTTTTCTGATTCAGAAAATAGGCTTAGGGATTTCCTTCTCCTACCTCATCATAGGCCTTTAGCTATTCCTCCTATATTAGACATTGTTGATGATGCTTTTTCAGAATCTAGTTTGGCCCCTGATTCCTTGCCTCCTGCTCCCAGAAAATCTGACAGATACTACAGGGTCCCTGAGTCCCACAAGTTCCTTTTTAAAAATCCTATTGTAGATCCAGAAACTATTTCACAGGGGCCCAAGGGCATTAAGGCTTCTACTGCTAAAAATCCTACCCCTTCTGATAGAGACTCCAGGGCGCTGGATAGATGGGATAAGAAGGTTTACACTTCTGCAACCTTGGCCATTAGGGCTTTAAACTGCCAGTTTCATATGTTAAAAGTATCAGCAACATGTTATTGGACTGCTTAAACAGAAAATGATGTTGATTCTTGAATGTGTGGAAAATAAAGAATTACAGGATTTAATGCATTCTGCTGAACAAGTTGGAAAACATACTTTGCAATGTGGTTTGGATTCATTAGAGGCCTCATGCAGGGCTGTTGTTATTGGGTCTGTGCTCAGAAGGCATGCTTGACTTAAGGAGCAATCTTTGCCAGATCATGTTAAAGCTAAATTGCTGGATGCTCCCTTAAGTCAGGACCGCCTGTTTGGCAACAAAGCTGAGGAAGTTCTTAAAAAGATGGAAGATAAAGCTAAATCTATGCAAACTGTTAAAGATTTCTTACACGTTCAGCCTCCTAGATTTAGTAGGCACTGGCCCTCTAAGAATTGGTCCTTTCCAGCCCCTTCCATGTCTTCTCAAGCCAAACCCAGACACAGCAAAAACCCCAGGTTTCAGTCCCAGGGGACACATAGAACTAAGCAGTGGGGGGCTTCCACTTCCAAATTTGGGAATAAGATAGAACTAAGCAGTGGGGGGCTTCCACTTCCAAATTTGGGAATAAGATGACTCACCCCTATGGTAAACTGTCTTAATGACTTCCTTTTAAAATTTCCAAGCACTTATCAACTAACTGCCCCTTTGGGGGGAAAGATTGCTTTTCATGCAAAGAATTGGGAACTCATTACCCAGGACAAATGGGTTTTAAATATAGTGTCCCAGGGATACAGATTTCACTTCCACACATTGACAACACCAAGCGGGTGGCCGGACCTACCCCCAAATCAGTGGGCAGAGGCCCAAAAACAAGTACTTTCTCTCTTAAGCATGGGGGCTATTCAACTGGTACCAAAAGAGGCAAAGGGACAAGGTTTCTACTCGAGACTTTTCCTTGTACCCAGAAAAGACAATTCATGGCGTCCTATCCTGGACCTGTCTACTCTAAACACCTATTTGGAGATTTCAAAATTCAAGTTGCTGACTCTTCACCAATTGCTTCTTAGGTTAGGCAAAGATGCCTGGTTGGCAACACTAGATTTAAAAGAAGCATACCTGCACATCCCAATCAAGGGAATCTTGCAGAAGATACCTACGGTTCAAAGCAGGCTACGTGCACTATCAGTTCTCTGCACTGCTCTTTGGCTTATTTACTGCTCCCAGGGTATTCACAAAGTGCCTGGCTCCAGTAATTGCATTTTGCAGGCAAAGAAGTATTTAAATATACCCATACCGGGACGATTGTCTAATTCAGGCAGAAAGCCAGGACATACGTCTGAGTCATCGGGCCTTTGTACAAAGGGTTCTAACTTGTCTGGGGTACACCATAAATGAAAAGAAATCACACCTGGTACCCTGTCAACAAATTATATTCCTAGGAGCAAGCTTGAATACAACTTCCCATATGGCTTACCTCATGCCAGAGAAACAAATTCATTTGACAACCTACTTCAAACAAGTGACCACAAAACCCTGCTATCTGCAAGACAAATACTGCAAGCCTTGGGGTTCATGGCCTCCTGCAGTCTTCTAATTCCATATGCAAGACTGCATATGAGGAAACTACAGTGTTATCTAAAAAGCCTATGGTGTCAACATTCTCAAGATCTAGAAGCAATGATTCCTATCATACCTTGCCTACGCCTAGAGTTCCTTTGGTGGGCAGAGGCCTGCCACCAAAACAAGGGACTACCTTTCAACCACCCCCTGCCATACAAACCTTAACAACAGATGCATCAGACTATGCATGGGTGGCTCACCTGGCAGGGAAGTGCATTCAGGGCAAATGGAACCCAAGTCAAATGCACCTGCATATCAATCAAAAAGAAATGTTAGCTGTGCAGAATGCTCTGATAGCCTTCAAGGACCACATTCTTCCAGGTCAACTAATGGTAAAGATGGACAACACCACTGTTATGTGGCACATAAGCAAGCAGGGGGGTACAAATTCTTACCCCCTCTGCAGACTGGCCATGGCATTGTGGAGCACAGCCTTGAGCTACCAAGTGCACATACAAGCTCAATTCCTGCCAGGAAAATTAAATACACTGGCAGACGGACTAAGCAGAAACCTCATGGACCCACACAAGTGGAAACTGGAACCAAGGATTTTCAACATGTTGACAAGCAAATGGGGGAGCCCCGATATAGACCTGTTTGCCTCTCCCCAAAACTACCAATTGGACAAATTGTGCACAAGGTATCCCCACAAACAAGCCTGGAAAGTGGATGCTCTGTCCTTCAGCTGGAAAAACCTATCAGTCTATGCCGTCCCCCCTCTGCCTCTGCTCTCCAAAGTACTACTAAAAATCACACAGGACAAACCAAGAATGATTTTGATTGCTCCAGACTGGCTGCGCCAACACTGGTATCCCCTTCTGTGCAGTGTGTCACTGTTATCCCCATGGCACCTGCCTCAGACTCCTTCCCTGTTGTCTCAGCAGGAGAACCAGATTCTGCACCCTCAGCTTCTAACACTGAACCTTGCAGCCTGGCTAATTACATAATCTCTCCTTTACCATCCCTCAATAAACCTGTGAGGGATATCATTTTAGAGGCAAGGAGGCCTAGTATGAGAAAATCTTATGCTGAAAAATGGAAAAGATTATGTGCCTGGAACCAATCTCAAGGAATGAGCACAGCAGCGCCCAATTTACTTAAGATTTTACAATACTTAACTGAGATGCTTCACAAGGGCCTGTCTTTTTCCTCCATTAAAATCCACCCCTCAGCCATTTCAGCTCATTATAACACAGAACCTCCCCTCTTCTGTCATCCAGTCCTCAAGCAGTTCCTCAGCGGGGCCAAAATTTGAGACCAACCAGGAGAGCTCCAACCCCAGCTGGGACCTTAACTTTGTTTTGGAGAAACTCACTCTACCACCTTTCGAGCCAGCTGCTACTGCAGACTTAAAATTTCTTTCTTGGAAAACAGCTTTCCTTTTAGCAATCACTTCAGCTAGAAGGGTATCTGAATTACAGGCCCTTATGGCAGTGGAGCCTTTCATCATCTTTCATGCGGACAGGGTATCCCTCAGAACCAACCCATCCTTCATGCGCAATGTGGTATCCAGTGTGGCTCTTGATCAGTCCATTCATTTGCCAACCTTCTTTCCCAATCCACAGAACAAAGGGGAATGGATACTGCATTCCTTAGATGTGTACAGACAACTTAGATTCTACTTGGACAGGACTAAACCTCAAAGGAAATCTAAACAACTGCTGGTGGCATTTGCTGCAGGGGCAGAGGGTAAGGCTATTTGAAAGCAAACCATTTCTAAATGGATAGGCCATTGCATTCATTTCTGCTATAAGCACCATGGAAAACCTATCCCCCAGGGGATCAGACCTCACTCCACCAGAGCTGCATCTACCTCTACAGCCTTTCTCAGAGGCGTCCCTACCAGGGACATCCTAGAAGCTGCTACCTGGAGTTCTGTACATACTTTCACCAAGCATTATAATTTGCCAATTTTCTTTAAATCCAGAGCTGGCTTTGCCACTGCAGTTTTACAGGGCCTTATAGCTGGTCCTAATGCTATCTAAATTCCTCCTCCCAACCATAGCTTTGGGAATCTACCCAAATGTAATGACTGCAACAGTGAAACACGAAGAACATAGTACAGTTGTGTACACTTACCATAAATGTAGATGTTCGAGTGTATTCACTGTTGCAGTCCCGGTTACCCTCCCTCCAGCCCCCTAACTTCTTTTTGGCTATACCTCTACTTTCCTTTACTATGCTTAAAGCCTTTTTGGTGTATTTGCTTTTTTGTTGGAGGTATATCATTGTACTTTTATAGGGGGGCACCTGACATCTGGGGCAAGAAAAACTGATGTAATGGTGTCGGCTGCATGTTTTATACCCCTGACGTCATGGAAGAAGGGACAGCAACCGATGCAGGTCCCAAGACTTGGTTAATCAGGCCAACTGAGGGCTACCTGCAAGCAGATAACCCAAATGTAATGACTGCAACAGTGAATACACTCGAACATCTACATTTATGGTAAGTGTACACAATTGTACTTTGTATTGCATGTGATTACATCTGCACATTTTATAACCTATTTTAAGGTTGTGTGACCTCATAGTTGGTTATAGTAATTAAGGAGTGTAACCTGCATGGGGCAGGTTGTAAAGATCTTGCCCCATGCATAAAAGAAATGTAAGTTCCAGCCCTTTCAGTGGAACTTGCGTGTAGTATCTTGACTCAGTGAAAAGTAACAAAATTGGATGTCTCATAAATAACCAAAACCCTTTCAGTCAATCTCTAGCCCCCCAAAAAACGGTCAGGTTCTACAGAACACCAACAGATAGGATCTTTACAACACTCAAAAATCTTTTCACTTTATCTCCGTCAACTTGCTATTTTGTGATTTCACAGACTTCAGGTTGCTGGAAATAGTGAAGTATAATGCATATGTCTATTTATTTATTTATTTATTATAAAGATTATAGGTTCATAGGTTTATACTAGGCTATCTGCCCTAAGGCATTTATAAGCCTAGCCCAAATTTTTGTGGCTTACGCCACCCCTTATATGAAAAAATACTGTGCCCATTAGTTTGTTGTGCCTCTGTCCAGCAGTGACACAGATATGATTCCCGGGGTAAACCTACGATCTCCCATCCACAGGTCTAGATTTCTCTTGAACAGAGTCAGCGAGGTGCTCTGCCTCACATGGACCGGGATTTTATTCCACAGCATAGGGAGTCTCTGAGTGATAAATCTATCCCTCCAGCACGTCCTATTTATAGCCGTGCTAAGGTTTAAGTCGCTTGCTCTAGTGGTTTTGGTGGATTTGGATTTTTTGAGGTGGAGCATGTCCATTAATTCCGGGTTGGACATGGCCTTGTATGTCAGGCACATGTCACCTCTGAGCAGACGGTATGCGACTGAATAGAGCTGGAGTTTCTTCAATCTGGCAGCATATGACAGATTTTGGAGTCCCTTTATCCTTTTGGTGAGGAACTTTTGGGGTCTCTCCAATTGCTGCAGATGTCGGGTGAGATACATCCCGAATGGGGCATTGTACTCGATCATTGGTCTGATAAGTGAAGAGTACAGTGGAACAATGACCTCACTAGATCTGGATGTGAATCCCTTCATGATCAGGTGGGCAATGTAGAAGGTCTTTCTAACCACTTTAGCAATGTGAGTGTCAAAAGAAAGGCCACTGTCAACCTGGGTCCCCAGATCCCTGATAACCTCTTCTTTCTTGGCTCATTTGATTACATTCAAAGTCTGAGTTTGACAAATTCAAGAATGCATACAAAACAGATTTCCATTCCTTAAAATGGATGTATGGCGATATGAACCTTTCCTCTGGATTAGCTATATCAAGGGTAGTTCTGGGAATACACATCTGTTTTACAAGAGAGAATAATACTGAGGATGTAAAATCTCATTTAATTAATACTGTATCCTCTCAGGTCTTTTTTTTTTTTGGTCAGCTAGCAGATACAGTTTTATTGATAAAGGGCTAAACAAAATCATTATTAAAACTTATGTATTGTGCTCAGATTCCACAGTTCAAAAATGCCCTACCAGTAAAAGACCATTAATACAACTGTCTTGTGCATGTCCAGCAGCTTCAGAGGATGCAAAGCGAAGCAGTCCCTGGTTGTCAAAGGATCAGGAAATAAGGGAAGTTATCAACAAACATCCCAAAAGTAAATACATCAGGCATCCCTCCCTCTCTGTTCCTGTCCCCATGTCCTTGGGAGGCATCCCTTAGTTTCAGAGATATGCATGGATAACCATAATTACAGACCAATGGGTTATACAGACATCAGTTCAAGGTTAGATACCTCTTTCAAATTATTTTCTTCTTACTTCATCACATCAGGTTTTACAGGCTTTGCTGCTGACAAGCTTTTGATCGAAAAGGCACCATATAGAGGTTGTTCTCCATTCAAAGAGGACAAAGTCACTGAAAAAGGACATTATAATAGTATTTGACTTGTCAGACCTGAAACTATATGTAGAAAGGAATAAATTCAGGATGGTAACATTAAAAGCACGTATCTTCCTTTTGTAGTAACACTGGACAAGGAGCATGCACAACATTATATCACAATAAGATCCTCTTACAGAAGATTCCAGATGGCTCAATAGTGCAATCTTTTTGTATTTTGGCTTCACCATAAATTCATGAAATAAAACTCCCGCAGCTTCAGTGACCCACCATTCTAGGGACTGAGATGGACTCTGTTCAGATGAAAGTCTTTGTACTCCTGCCTGGAAGTGCTTGCATAGATACTTTTATACCCCAAGCAGACTCCAAAGAATTTTTCCTCAATTAGATGGCAAATGTTGGAGGTGTGATGTGGAAGAGAGAGAGAACATATGTTTTGGGAGTGTAATGAGTTGGCAGACTTTAAAAATTCTCAGAGTACTCTGTCAGGAATACTGGGTGAAACCAAGGAAGTGATTGATGTTATGTTGTCCTATCTCGCCTTCATTCTTGATGGTTGGGTTCGGAACCCAGCATCGGTTCCAACTTGGCCTAATACTAAAGCTCAAGAGTTTTTAATGGCTCAAGGCTACACCCTATACCATGATGCCTGGCGACAGTACCCCAGATCTCGTGTGCCGCTTTTACTGGTTTGGGATTGCTTTTTCACTGGCTCAGGCTAAGTCTCTACTTATTTACCTTTGACTGAATATTTGGCTATCTTTTTAGCATATAACCTTTAAATTCTCCAGGTTAGGGTAGAGCAGTTTGTTTTTGATAGTCTAGTGTTCCCCTTTTTGTATTTTCACTGGTTGTAGCTTTGTTGTGTGGGCTGTCATTATTTTCTCACAGGCCACTTGAATCCCTATCTCGTCTAGCTTTAACTTTGTCCTGAATGAATCCGTTTGACTTAGAGGATTCATTTTTTGTCCCCTTTGTTTTTAGCCCTTAGTAGTTATAGGGGTTTCCTCCCCTTTTTCTTCTTCCTTTCCTGAGGTTTCGTCATTTCAGTTAGTGACATCTCCTCTGGCTAGGGGAGACTGTCGTTTGAATTAGAGACCTCTCCTCTAGTGTTGTTGTTGTTTTTTCCGCCCTGTAAAAAAAAAAAAAAAAAAAAAACGTTTTGATGTGATAATTGTGTTTTTTCCTACTGCCTTTCTGTGTACTGGTTGATAGATGTACTTTTGCGATATACCTTTCCTTTTTTGTTGTCTAATTAGTGCAGTATGTCTAAAGATACTGGTAAGGAAGCCAAGCAATATGGCTTTAAAAAGTGTGACTTATGCACACAGATGGATGTCACTTACTGATGGCCACTCTAGCTGTGTATATTGCTTAGGTGTGGTTCATCTGCAGGACTCCTGCTCTTTCTGTCATGGATTCAGTTCCAGGGTTCTGCAAGAATGTAAAAATAAGCTTATTCTAAGGGGTCTACTTAAGAGACTGTTTGATGTGACTATTGAAGGGAATCAGCCCTCTAAATCCCCATCTGAGAAGTCTGCAAAAAATCATCTTCTTCGGCTCTGGATTTTGAGCTGACCAAGTGGTGAAGAGATTGCTTTTGGATCCTGCTCTGGCTAGAAAATTGACCCCTCCAGACCCAAAGGTCTAGGAGCCGTCCCTCCTAACGATCACTGTTCCTCCTCCGACTGCTTTGCTCTTGGAGCCTATTATGTCAGGTTCCTCTGTCTTTGACCCTTCGGCTCTGGCGATTCAGCCTGTTTCCTCTGAGCCAATTGCTCTATCCTCGATGGCTCAGTCTGGAGCCGAGGGTTCTGGAAGCCAACGCTCTTGTGTCGACTCCAAGAGGGACAGTCACCCTGGGTTCTCTTCGGAACTGACCCTCCCTCTCGGAGCCTTGGCTCGACTCAGCTTGGCTCCCACTTCTGCTTCAGAGCCATTCCCTTTTCTAAGAGTCAACCTTGGAGTGGAGGTCTTCAGAGTGGGGGGAAAGGCTTTCAAAGCTATAGAGAAAGCTTTATCCTCTGCCAAAGCCATTCCTTTGGAACCTGTGTCCCACCAGCAGCAGGCAGCAACCTCTTCCCCCTGCCACCCCCACAGCATAGGGAACCAGAGGCCCAAGTAGCCCCCATTGGAGGCACCCCCTCTTCCGAGACCTCCCCAGATTATCCAGCTGGAGAGCTCCCTCGGAAGAGGTTATGTAAGAGGAAACATGTTGACTTCCCTGAGTCTGTCACATCAGACATTGATTTAGAGGAATCAGAAGGGTCCCATAGATCTCCCTCTGAGGATGTCTCCTTCTCTGATATCCTAGACATCCTTAGACAGGGGGGTGACTGGAAGACCTCTAACCCTACTGAGGATTAATCTGTGTATCTTGAGGCCTTTGGCTTCCAATCTTCCACCTCTTGGGTGACACCACCTTATGACTAACTTTTGGGGGTCATTTCGCGGAAAGCATGGACCTCTCCAGATTCAGTGGGAGCCATCCCGAGAAGGCCTAACAAATTTATAACAGCACTTGAGGACAAGTCTTTCCTTAGCAAGGGAGTTCCAGTTAATGCTATGGTGGTAGCAGCGGCCACCAAGAAGGAATTATCTGAGACGTCTTCTAATATCCATCCTCCTAACAAGGAGTCCAGGATGATGGATAGGTACGGGAAGCATACATTTTCTTCAGCAGCATTTACACTAAGATCGTTAAATTACCTGACTCATTTCACTCATCTGCAGAGGGATCTCCTGAAAGAGTTAGGAGATACCCTCCAGGGTTCAGTAGCTCCAGGTTCCATGGACAAGGTTTCTGTGCAGCTCTCCACCATTCTTCCATAGCTAACTCCTCCATAAGGCTGATCTCATATGCGGCAGATGGAGCGAGCAGGGCAGCCACAACAGGAATAGCCCTCAAGAGACATTTGTGGATGCGGCTTTGTAATTTTACGGAGTCCTTCAAGTCTTCCTTCACTAACGTTCTCTTTGATGGTTCATCTCTTTTTGGACCCCAAGTGAAAGAGACTTTGACTAGGTGCAAACAGGAAGGAAAAACTTTATCTGCCGTTGGAGTCTGTTTCTCTCTCCCATCCAGACCCTATCCCAAGGGTAATACAGGAGGGAAAATGTGGTTCCGCAAATCCCAAAAAGTTTTTCCTCAGGCACAAGGTCAACCCTCCCCCAGGGGCAGAGGGGGAGGATATAATATGGAAGACGCCACCCTCGTGGCAGAGTAGGTCTTCAACATCAGGGAGACAGAGAAGCTTTCTCTGATCGTCCCTTCCATCGACCCTGAGGGGGTTGCCCAACTGTCTGTCTCTGGAGGCAGTCGGGGTCGTATATCGCTGTACCCAAGCACCTGGCTAACTGTCACTCAAGATCGTTGGGTACACACAGTAATATCCAGAGGTTACCTGATTCCCTTTTTTCCGGACCCCCAACAAATTGGTCTCTTCCAGACGTACCACCCATCCAACTAGACCGTGCAACATCAGAGGTCATCTCGTTGCTACAAAAAAAAGAGTGATTCAAGAAGTCCCCGCAGAGCAAGTACGATCCGGAACTTACTCTTAATTCTTTTTAGTTCCAAAAAAGACAGGGGACTGGAGATTAATTCTAGATCTCAGCAGACTCAACAAGCATGTAAGAAAATCAAAGTTCCGAATGGTCACTCCGCAGTCGATATTTCCCTTTATCGGGAAAGACAACTGGATGTGCTCAATCGATCTCCAGGATGCATACTACCACATCAAAATGGACAGGCGCTCCAGGAGACACGTGCGCTTCTAGCTGGGAGCCAGCCATTTTCAGTTCAGAACACTGCCCTTTGGCCTCACTACAGCCCCCAGAGTGTTTACCAAATGCATGGCAGTGGTAACGGCTCACCTGAGAAGTCAAGGATTCCAGATGTTTCTGTACCTAGACGACTGGCTCCTCACTGCTACCACCTAGCATCAACTCATAAGAGCCAGGAACGAGACTCTATCCTTGTGCGCCAGCCTAGGCATCACTGTTAACTTGCAAAAGTCAGTCTTATCTCTCTTGCAGCATATCGTATATCTAGGCTCAGAAATAGACACAACCACCATGTCAGTAAAGCTAACACAGGAAAGAGTGGAATCTCTACACAGTCAGATCAGATCCTTATTAAACAAAGAGTCCAGGCCAGAGTAGTACTTCAATTCCTAGGGACTATGGCTTCCGTCATCTTATTAATTCCTCTTGCTTGTCTACATATGAGGATTCTCCAATGGATGCTGTTTGCGCAATGGTCGATGCAAGACTTTCCATTAGCTCACCAGAGTTTAATAACAAAAGCATGCAAAAGGGATCTGACATGGTGGTTACACACGAAACAACTTGTCATAGGTCGTCCACTTGTTCCTCCCCAAGAGAAAGCAGTTTTGACCACGGATGCTTCCCATATAGGGTGGGGGGGCATTATCTGGGAAAGACAGTCCAAGGTACTTGGCAAAACCACAAGAACCACTTACATATCTATGTTCTGGAGATGAGAGTGGTGCTATATGCGTTGCAAGCATTTCACAGCTCCCTTCCCACTGGAATGTTTGGGATTCAGTCAGACAACATGTCTGTTGTGTGGTACATAAACAAACAAGGGGGAACCAAATCTTACCCGCTTTGCAGAGAGGCCTTAAGAGTTTGGAAATGAGCGATGGATACTCAACGCTTCCTGATAGCAACTCATATCCCGGGGAAATCCAACGTAATAGTGGACAAATTCATCTGAGCAATTCTGATGCCTCATGAGTGGTCCCTGAATCCAATGGTTGTGAAAGAAATCTTTCACAAATGGGGCCAGCCTTGCTGTGATCTATTTGCCACTCACCTGAACAGCAAATGCATCAGCTACTTTTCCCTCATTCCCCATCCAGGGATGCTCTAGTTCACAGTTGGCCCCAGGACTTCTCTATGCCTTTCCACTCATACCCAAAGTAATACAGAAAGCAAGACAGTTGAGGAGTTCCTTGATCCTCATTGCTCCTTGCTGGCCTCGACAAGTTTGGTTTCCTTTCCTGTGGCCCTACCTTTTGGAGGAACCATGGATTCTGGATCCAGGATCCATCTCCAGATCTCCTGATTCATCAGTTGGGACAGTTCCACCCCTCCATCCACACCCTCAAATTGACAGCATGGCTGCTCCAATTCCACGTATAGCCAGGTGCATTCCCTTATCACTAACGGTCAAACACATCCTAATTTCATCCCATAAACCTTCCACTCAGAAACGATATTCTAGCAAATGGAAAAAGGTTTTCCCTTTGGGCTACAAACCAGGGCTTAGATCCATATACAGCTCCTTTAGAATCAATTTTATCCTTCCTAACAATAATTTTTCATGAAGGAGCAGCAGCCGCTACAGTTAGAGTTCAATTAGCTGCCATTTCCAATTTCCATTTTGGTTTCATGGGAAATCCAATCATGCAACACTCCATCTGTAAAACTTTCTTAAAAGGAGTTGTTCTTCTTAGGCCGCCATTAAAACAACCTTTAGAACCCTGGGACTTAAATTTAGTCTGCACCCTTTGAACCATCCTCGTCATTAGACTTAAAACTGGAAAACCCTGTTCTTGGTAGCTATAACATCGGCTAGGAGAGTCTCAGAACTTCAAGCCCTAACTAATTCAATCTCCTTACATTATCTTTCACAAGGATAGAGTCTCTATTAGGACAAACCCTTCCTTTCTCCCTAAGGTATGCTCAGAACACAACCTGAATACTACCATTGAGCTACCTGTGTTTTTTCCAAACAACTCTAATAAATCAGAGTATAGACTTCACCAGTTAGATGTCCACAGGATACTCAGATTCTATATACACAGGACCAAAGAATTCAAGAAATCTGATCAACTTTTTGTTTCCTTTTCTGTCAAAAGAAAAGGCTTACCTGTTTCAAAAATGACTCTTTCAAAATGGCTTTCGGATTGCATATCCTTTGCTTATCAACAAGCTGGTAGACAATTACCGTTAAAAGCTAAAGGTCACTTTACTAGGGCTGTAGCTACTTCAAGCGCCTATAGATCTAGGCTCACAATTGATACTATTTGTGCAGCAGCTACTTGGGCAAGACCACATACGTTTGTCACTCATTATTTATTTTATTTTATTTATTTTATTTATTTTATTTTATTTTATATTTGTTGACCGGGCTAGTCTAGCTGGATACATATCCTTTTTCAGTAGAGGCCCGGCGAGAAAAGCTCCAAGTATGATAAGGTTACTACATACAATAGTTAGAATAAAAAACAAGCTTAAAAAATACATTGTGAAGCACAAAATGATTGTAAAGAGAGTACAAGCAATTTGAGTGAATCCAAGTTACAAAGTCTTGGTATAGGTTTTAAACAGCAATTAAGCAATGAGTTATAAGGTACAATCAGCACAAGTTCATACAATTTTTGACAAGAAAAGCAAATTGGCATGAAAAGCAAATTGACATTCACTTAGTCAAAGAGGGAGAAGAGAAGTAGGCTGGAAGATATAAATAGAGAAGAGTTAGCTTGTAATAGTTAGAACTATGGAGGGGCAGTAGCCCAGGAGGTAGGGGAAAAAGGGGCAGAGAAAGGAGAATAAGAATATTTAGTCAGGCATTGAGCAGGGACATAGCCAATGTATTTTTAGGTGATCTTTGAGGTGTTTCTTAAAGAGTGGAGTAGATGAAAGAGAGGTTAGTGTTGTAGGAAGGTTGTTCCAGATTTTGCCCACCACATTGGTAAAGAGCGAGTCCCCAGCTTTGTTATTAGATTTAATGTTGGCAATTAGTAACTTGCTAGCTGAGCATAGCGTTGTAAGATTTTTATATGCAAGATCAGGTTAGAGAGGATAGGAGTATTAGTAGGGTGGTACAGAATTTTTTGTGTGATTACAAGTTGATTATATCGTAGTTGGTTTTGTAGTTCTAACCATTTGAGTTGTTTGAGGTTGAGACAGTGGTGGGTTCTATAGGGAGAGCCAGTAGCAAATCTAACTATATTATTATAGCTAGATTCAAGCTTGGTAAGATTGTGCTTAGATAGATTGGTATAAATGGCAGAAGCATAGAATAGGGTAGAAGTAAGATGAGCCTGGGCAATGGAAGTTCTAGCCAGTTGTGTAAGAAAGGGTTTGATTCTATACAGAGAGCCTAGTTTTTTATTGATAGTTTGAATAGTATTATTGATCTGGTCATCAAAGCTGAGGTTGTGATCAATGGTTATACCCAGAAGGCGTGCAGTAGGATCAGGGGAGATACAAGTTCCATTATAGGAGTTAATAGTGAAGTGGATCTGTGGCGATTTTTGAGTGGGAGTGAAGAGTAATAGTTTGGTTTTCTTGGGGTTGAGGAGGAGACATTGATCAGTAAACCATTTTTCTACAGAATTAAATATCTTTTGAGTAAGGGTTTGGAGAGAGGATGAGGACTTGGCAGTACAGATTAGAGTAGAGTCATCAGCGTATTGTATGCAAGTGGCTTGTGGAACAATAGTGTAGAGATTGTTAATAAAGATAGAAAAAAGAAGAGGGCCTAGGATAGAGCCTTGAGGGACTCCAGTGTTCACAGGGAGGGGTGTGGAAAGATTGTTGTCCCAGAGTACTGCTTGATGTCTGTTATCTAGATAGGATTTAAACCAAAGAATAGCTTGTGGGTCAAGAGATTGGGATTTTAGAGTACTGATAAGTAAGCTATGGTTGACCATGTCAAAAGCTTTTGATAGGTCTATAAACAGAGCAGATGAAAGAGAGTTGTTGTTTTGATTTCTGTTAATACAGTCTGTAAAGCTTAGTAGGGCAGTAGTGGTGCTATTAAAGGGTCTAAAGCCATGCTGACAGTTAGCAAGTAAGTTGTTATGGAGCAGGTGTTGGAGTAGTTGATGGTGGATACATCTTTCCATTATTTTGGCTAATGGAGAGAGTAGAGCAATTGGACGGTAGTTGGAAATGTCAGTGGATTTACCTCCTTTATGCAAAGGGATTATATGGGATACTTTCCATATGGAAGGGATGGTACCTTCTGTGATTGTTCTGTTTATAAGGATGGATATTGGATAAGCTAAGGGTTTGGCAGCTACTTGAAGGTATTCTGCTGGGAGGTTATCTGCAGAGGGAGTACAAGGTTTTAGTTTCTGAAGGAGTTTACAGACAAAGGAAGTTGTAACTGGTTGTAACTGTAATAGGGGAATAGAACTGTTTGTATTCTGTAAAGGAGAGTGGGTAGTGGGTGTTAGTGTTTTTGTTAAAGTTTGAATAGCTTCAGTGAAGTAGTTGTTAAAGGTATTGGCTATTTGCAAAGGACTATCATGGGGAATAGAGTTTGGGGCTGGAGTTCTAGCCTGCCCTGGTTTGAGAAGTTTATTAATGCCTGACCAAAACTTTTGAGGGTTGTTAGAGTGTGATTGTTGAAGTTTGGAATAATAATTTTTTTTTTGTCTAACAAAATGTCTTTTTTGGTAGCATTTCTTAATTGCTTAAAGTATAAGTGGTCAGCAGTGTTCTTTGAGGCTCTCCATTTGGCCCATATTTTGTTCCGTAGGAGCATTTTCTCTCTGGTTAGTTTTGTGAGCCAGGGGGCTATTTTAGTCCTTATACGGGAAGAGTGGATGGGTGCGTGGCTATTTAGGATTTGAAGGAATGAAGTGTTAAAATAAGAGACGGCTTCATCCAGTTTGAGTTGCTTTAGAGGTGACTAATTAACGGCTTTTAGTTCGTTTTGAAAGTTTTCTGCTTGGAAGAATTTTTTTGAACGAAAGGTGACCATGTTGTAATTATTAGAGCTGTGTTTCTTTTGTTTTATTATGAAGGTTAGTACATGATCACTAATGTCGTCTGGGAGAGTTCCAACTTTATAAGTATCTGGATGACTGTTTATAAGGATCCAATCAAGAATAGTTTCCTTTTTGCTAGGTTTATGGAATCTTGTGGGGGAGTTTATTATTTGAGTGAAGCCAAATAAGTTTATGTGGGTGTTTGGATTAGGGGAGTTGCATGTGGTCCAATCTATGTTAAAATCACCAAGTACTATAGTTTCCTGAGGTAGGAGAGTAGATAAGCTGCTAAGAATGTTTTCAAGAGTGGTAATATTATAACCTGGAGGGATGTAGGAGCAGATTATATAGATAGATTTAGCACTATTAATTTGAAGTTTGACAGTAAGAGTTTCAGCATTGGTATTTGAGGGTAATAACACATCAATGGGTGTAACAAGAAGTTCAGATTTATGCAAGATGGCTACACCTCCACCTTTTTTGAATGTACGGTCGGATCTTAGGATGTTATATCCAGGTGGGGTTATTTCTAGGTCATGAGTAGCGGGTTTTAACCAAGTTTCAGTTAGGCAAAGGATATCAAATGCATGAGCTTGTAAAAGAGCATGCAGTTGGATAATCTTGTTATTAATGCTACGGATATTGAGTTGAGCTATTCGGAGTGAGTTTCCTGATATTATAGAGGAGGAAGCATTGTTGAATGATTGTTTTTGTAGATTGTCATATTGTGGAATTGGGCCAGGATTAGGATGAATGTCTCCACCTATTAGAAGGTTTAAAGAATGTGTCAATGCAGTTTTTATGACTTTATAGTACTTGGGTAGACTTATCATGTTGGGGAAGTAAGTAATGTGGGTATATCTGTGAAACCTAGGCAGTAGGTAGGCTGAAGTAAAGGTAATGTTGCTATGAGAGAGAGAGTTGGGGTGTGTAGTTGGTGTAGTTTGCTGTTGAGGGGGTACTTTAAAGAACATAGAGTAGTGTTCATAGTAGGTAAGGGTATAAGTTAAGTTAAGGAATATTAATGAAGAAGACATGAGTAGAGAATATTTGAGGATAGGTGTATGTACATAGGCCATATTGTAGTAGTATGGTAGAAAGGTTAAGTAAGTTATAAGGCAGGCTAAAGTGACAAGTTATGTGGGGAAGTAAGATATATAGTATGATAAGATAGAGGAGGTTTGGGGGAGAGTAGGTATAAAGTAGTAGTGTACAGATGATAGAGGAGGGGGATTAGGGGTGGAGTTGATATGTTCAAGTGTTAGGTGATAGGTTCAGAGCACAGTGGGTGTGGCCAGATAGGTATAAGTTTAACAGCACTGGGGGTGGTTGGGAATTGGGGGTAGGGTAGGGGAGCGGAGTGAGCCCGCAGGGCGAACGGAGCGGGTCACAGCAAGTAGAGAAGGAGACAAGCAGTAACAACCCAGAGAGAGAAGGTGGAGCAGGTAAGAAGGTTTCAGTAGAGCAGGTAAGAAGGAAGACAAAGGGTAATGAGGAGGGCAGAAAAGGAAGTTACTAGTCTGCAGAGGGAAGGGGTTGAGAAGAGTGCAGAGAAGGAGCAGGAAGAGGTAGATTAGGAGAATAGCTAGGCAGTAGGGCAAGGGGAAGAGAAAAAAAGGAAAAAAAGGGAGCCGAAGCTAGTAGATTGAAAAGAGAGGAAGGGGTCTAGGCTAGGTTAGACTGCCACCTGGTGGTCAGAGTTAGTATAGCATCAGGTGACTGAGTTCTGAAGTATAGCAAGTAGGGAAGGGTAAGCTAAATGGCAGGGAAGCAGTATATATATATATATGATAATGGTCCTAGGGAGGGGTCTGGCTGCTGGCTTTCCTGACTCAGGATCTAACAATCAGTTAATAGGGATCAAAAAACGAGAACAAATTTGTTTACAACAAGGGGCAATGATAATACATACTTTGCCAAGTACTAATCAATCAGGTGAGAAGTACTGGGACAGCATAAAAAGGAAAGTCCAAGTTGGCAGGCTGGAGGTAGATGAGAGAATCCTTAGTAGTCAGGCAGGTCCCTTATTGCAGGGTAGTGGATAGAAAGCTAGGAGGGTAGGGAGGTAAGATAACAGGGTATTAATAATGTATTAAGGCAGAACAATTTGCTATAGTAGACAGGTTAGGTATTTCTATCAGTTCTACTGAAAAATTGTGCTAACAACATACTAATATATTTGTTCTGATAAGGCGTGGTTAATAATTCTCACTCTAGCAATAAAACAATTTCTAGCAGTTCAGAAAAAATAACCGTAGTGGCCTAGGTATCATAAAAATAAAGGCTTACACTTCAGATATCAGGATAAAACGGTATGCACAGGCAAGTAAATTCTTCAACCATTACAAATTGGATTTGTCCTCCCGGGACAGGTCATCCTTTGGGTCCACTGTGCTGAAGAGTCTCATTGCTTGAGCCACCTGGGATAAAGGTGCTAGGGATGCTGTCCCATCCAGCAAGAATTACGGCGAGATAGGACTACATAACATAAAGAAGTTATGTACTTACCATAACGTTGCATGTTTGTAGTCCATCTCGGCTATATTCTTGCATCCCTCCCTCCAACCCCCTTCTTGTTTCTGGAGGATCTAGTGGACCTTTTTTGGGGGCTGCCTGACTTTGCTCTTTATTGTCGACCTGGAATGGATTATGTTTCTAATCCCTGCCTGTATTTTACAACTTCTTTCTTATTAGTATTACCTGATAGGTATTTATTACTTTCTTACAAACTAGATCTGGGTAATTGCCGTGAGGCACCATGGGATAGGGGCTAGCCTTGAGCCAGTAAAAAGCTCTCGAACTTTAGAATAGGCCGAGTCAGAGCTGAATATCTGCTCCGAACCCCAACCAGCAAAAATATAGGCAAAATAGACTACAAACATGGAACGTTATGGTAAGCACAATAACTTCTTTTTTTCTTCAGCGGCCTTTACTCTTAGGTCACTGAACTACTTATACCATTTTACCCAGCTTCAGAGGGATCTCCTTAAAGAGCTAGGAGATACCCTCCAGGGTGCTTCAACTGTGGTGGTACCAGACAAGGTAAACTCTCAGCTTGTGACTCTAAATTCTGTAGTAAACTGCTCCATGTGCCTCATTTCCTATGCAGCCGATGGAGCGAGATATTCCTGGATGTGCCTTTGTGAGTTTCCTGAACCCTTTAAGTCTTCTTTTATAAATACCCTTTTGACAGTTCATCCCTGTTCGGGCTGAAAGTTAAAGAAACTGTTACCAGGTGTGAACAGGAAGGCAAAACTGTGTCTGCCATGGGCGTGCATTTCTCTGTCCCTACCAGACCTTATCCCAAGGGTCAGAAGGGTGGAAAAATGTGGTTCCGGAAATCCCAAAGAGCTTCACCGAATGCACATGGTGAATTTTCCCCCAGGGGCAGAGGGGGAAATAATGGAAGATGCCACGCTCGTGGCAGAGGGGGTCTGCAAAATCAGGGTGACAGAGATACATTCTCTGGCAGACCCTTCCAGCATTCCTGAAAGGAGGCCCACCTGTCCACATCTGGAGGCAGTCAGGGGCAGATTATCACTGTACCCAAAAGCCTGGCTCAATATCACTCAAGGCAAATAGGTACGGTCTATTATATCTAGGGGATACAACATACCCTTCTCTTCTCTACCTCCTCCATCAAGATCAATCCCAGACATCCCATCCAGTCATCCAAGATGCCCCTGCAGACCAAATCAGATCCAGGGCTTACTCAAGGTTCTTTTTAGTTACAAAGAAAACCGAGGACTAGAGATGAGTCTTGGATCTCAGAAAGCTGAACATGTCCATAAAAAAAGCAAAGTTCTGGATGGCAACACTGCAGTCTATACTCACTTTTTAGAGACAAGACAATCGGATGTGCTCAATACATCTTCAGGATGCGTACTACCATATAAAGATGGACAGACAGTGGCGGATCCAGGATTTTATGAAGGGGGGGGCGCAGTCTGGAAAGTCGACAAGTGAGGTGGGGAGGCAAGAAAGCAAAACACTGGGGAAGGGGGATGTGGAAGGATCACCTTAAGATATTGTATCAGCATGTGTGAAAACACAGCAACATACAGTCATTTGCAAAACATTGGGGGTGGCGGGTCAATTGAGCACAACGGTTAAGGTTTTCACCTCGGACACAAAGTATTGGCTTTGATTCTGATCTCAGCTTATTAGCTAGCCTTATAATTACCATTCATGGCAGTTAGACTAATATTCTCGTATGATCCAGTGAACCTGGTGTGGTTGTGTTAGTGGAGGTACATAACTCCTATCCAGCACACAGCATATTAGCAGACATTACCAGTTGTTTCAAGACATACCTAGAGGATATGTTTGGTTGCCCATATGAAGTCATAGTTCTTTTATATGGCATACCTGACATAAGCATTATGATAACATAGCAAAGAATCCCAGTGAAGGTGATGTCACCCCAAGACCCATAGCAAATGTAAGTAATTTAAGTAAATAATGATTTATGTGAAACCAGCAAAGTTAATTTATGTAAATAATTTTGTGTGTGCAAGTGAAGTTCAGTTAGTTAAAGAACATTGCAAGTTAAGGATATACACGTTTTATGAAAAAATTCCTAAAAACAGTCAGTTAAATTATATGCAATGTATAAAACCAAATTTAAGTACTGTAGCATTTCCCAAAGGACAGTAACACAAAATCTACTTTGTCTGGCCAGCCTAATATGCAAAGCCATGGAAAGCCTTATTAGGAAACAGCAACCCTCCGAATACTGTTTCCAGTTTAGTTTGGATTTGTCAAGGGCAAGTCATGCTTACCAAATCTAATGTACTTTTTTGCAAAGGTCACCAATGCAATATAGGAAAGCAAAATGGTACACATTGCATACCTCGACCTAGCTAAGCTTTTGACACAATCCTCCACTCAGGCATTGTAGAACAGCTAAATAAACTAGGAATAAACTATGGTCACCTACTGGATTGCCACATGGCTCACAGATGAGATGCAATAATATTATTTATTTATTTATTTTATTTTATTTTACATTTGTTAACCGGGATGGTCCGACTGGATACATGTCCTTTTTCAGCGGAGTCCCGGGGAGAAAAGCTCCAACAGAGTTACATTGATAATTAGGTACAGTAAATGAGCTGAAAGAACTTAACAAAAACATAGGCTATTTACATACAAGTACAAGACTGCCATTACTATTTCTGAGATTACTGCAAATGTAACATTAATAACATATTAGCAAGGACGGTAAAGCAAAATTGACAAAGTTACCTCCAGAAAGAGATGAGCTACTGGTGGAGTCTCCAGGGTTCTGTGCTGGTGCCTCTCCTGTTTAACATCTACTTTTCTGAAGTAAAAGCCAATACCAAAGGGCTTTGAATGACTACGTTTGCACATGACTACAAGTTAGGAGCAGTCACTGAACCCCAAATTACACAGCCATCCTACTGGACAGTTTGTCCCAAACAACTGGTGCCACAATCATGGACCAAAATGAAATGACGATTGGATGGGAGAAAGGAAATTCACCCCAGGGATCACGTCAGTCGCCCTGCTAGACAGGGGTCCAGGAAAGTAAATAATGTGGGAAGAAATAGCCAGGGAATTGTTATGGCTAGGCTTGTATAGGCCCTAGGGCTGATAGCCTAGTACCAACCTATGAACCTAAATGCATTATTGTATCCTTTGGAAGTCATCTACCTCAGAGAACAACTATGATGACAATAAGACCTTGTTTGGGTTTTTGGAACTTATCTGGACAGTGACCTAAATTTTGACCAGTATGTCTACTTATGTAAGAAAGTGCTTCTATATTAAACAGCTTAAAGAAATGGGTTATGTCACTGCCCTCCTTTACTCAGCACTCCTTAGGCCAGTCATTGAGCATAATGCCCCCTTTGTCCTGTATCTGTCCAGACACATGCAACTGGAATGCCCACAAAGAAGCCTTACTAAAAGGATACTAGGGATAAACGATATGTCCTACACAGACTAAAGTCTGCCATTTGCTTTCTTCCACTGACTGCCTCCCATAGCTGTCAACCCTTCATCTCCAAAATATAGAACATAATGTGACAATATGGAGCAAGAGGCGAACATTTACTAACAACTTCATCTAGGATGCTCATAGCATAAGTATGAGAAAACAGTTATTTTATTTAACAGTTTTCCTGTTTTAACATGATTCAGTATTGTATACCATGGCAACAGCTAACATTCAAACTCACAAACTGAAGAACATTCCTCATAATGAGATACCATCGAGAGCTATGCTGCCTTTCCATCCCCAGACAGACCACCACTTCTGTGATAACCAAACAGACTGTTTCTACACACATATATAAAATTGTTGGTTTGAACAGCTGCAACATTCAAATACTCTTTGGAAAGCCACTGATTTTAATGTGTTGTCAAATGTAAATAAACCCCCTCTCTACAGTTTGAGTTGGCAACAGACTGACCATATGTACGCTAACACAGCCTTTAGAATCCTAAACATGGAAGAAATGCTTCGCTTAAGCAGTGAAAATGCATGCTAACACATATCCACTTATCCCAACATCTTTCTAAGTTTAAAAAAGTGATATTTAAATCTTTCCCCGATTTCTGGGCCTTTGTTCTCCCATTTTAGATTTTGCATACACAGAAATATTTCAAGTGTGGGCAGTAATGCACTTCTAGCCTGCCAATATACCAAAACAGTTCTCATAATAAGTTCCAGACTGTTCTTAAAAATATCTAAAACTAGTACTTGCTTTAATGTAACATGGTAATCTCTTCCATGCATCAGTTCCTCTCTTAGAGAAGCAATTAGTACATTTCTCATTCCTATAGAATCTTCTAAATAGGTCGCCTGATGTTTTGCTATTACTTTTTGATAACCCTAAATATTCCCAGAGGTAGTCTCCAAATGCCCTATATACCTGAATAAGATCAGCTCTTAAATATCTGAGACCCTGTTAAGATATTTTAGTGTTTTACAGTAACTTAAATTTTCACTTCCATTGATGCTTGTGGTATATTTCCGCTGGGGTCTTTACAGTTCACTCATGATTTTCTTATATGGTTTCCATATAGTATTCCATACTCAAGTTTGGGTCTAATGTAACTAAAAAACAATGACTTCATTTCCAATTTCCTAGACTTTATAAGCATTTTTATACTATTGTTCTATAGCCATCACTAACCAGCTGGTTGATATGATTAGAAAAACAAACCTGGAATGATCCATTTACCATACCATATATACCCTAGTCCTAGGTTCTGCCAAAAACCCAACTTGCCATGCTCTCTCCAGGCTATTCAAGTCTCCAGTACAGGGCAGACTGCAGAAGATAACTCACCACCTATCCAACTCCCAAAAAACAAGACAAACCATCTGGTTACGAACCATTCAATTGTACCCCTTCCAGCTAGTGCTGCTACTAAATTCTGTTCACAGGTATGAAGTCAAATCACAAAGTCTGTACCAATGGAACTTTTAAAAGGTGCTGCATCATTTGGTAAAGTCCTATTACTGACAGTCTGCTTACCTAAATATGCAACTGGTGGGTTCAAAACAAAACTGGACCCAGCAATGCCAGATGTATCAGAATTAATCTATAAAAGTGTCCCAAGCACCATGATTTGAACACATTACCAATCAGTATAAATATCTGAAAATGACCAGTTCCAAATAATAAACCAGACAAAATGCTTCCAGTTTTCCAGGATAGCGATCCGTATTGACACCTTGCACTTTGCTTTTTCTAAGGCTATAATACTAGAGTGTTCTACTAGACAGGAAACTTTGTACACTGCCACAGAAGGGAAACTACTTTTGATTCCAATGTACCATTCAAGGTTTAAAAACTGAACAGTGCGAACTCTGTCTACATTACCCACTACACTTAAAACAGCAGACAAGTTCTGGAATATTTGCAAAGAATGGTACATACATTTTCCAATCCCATTAAAAAACTAGGCAACTTTTCTAAAATCTGTGGTCTGCTGAGGTAATTATTGTTACATCACTCAGGAGTGATACACATTTACACATAATGCACACAATCCAGGCAGCATTAACAAAGCAAACTGCAAACATCTAGCCACTTCCATTGTTAAAAAAATACAGAAATGTTAAGAACGGCATCACCATCTTTCAAACAATAAGAAACTGTATGGCTTTAGGTTACACAGGAGATTCATTACTCGCAGCGATAATCCACACACTCTCTTACCTGATCAAGTCCAACTACCAAGTACGTGTATCTTTGAAATATGTGTCTTGATTCTGTTATACAGCAGATATTAAATGCAACATCAAAATACGTTTATGTGTAGCTAGTGGACTCATATCTATATTATCTTAGATGTTTTGTAGGCATCTGCAGAATTTTGTAGCCAAAAACATTTGTAAGTCCCTAGCAAAGAAAAGAATATTGTATCTAGGAATAAAAAGTCTCAACACAAAGCAATAAAGAATACTGATAGCACTGTGTTTTAGTAGTATATTTGTTAACTATCTGCTCCGACCTATTTCTTTGCCAGTTTAAGATATAGTTAATAATATAGGGGTTGCTATAACGTGTACTCATACACCAAAATTATATTAATACTCAGCAATGGTGTAATTGAAGTTATCCAGTGTGTGTTTTCTTGATATTGGCTTTACTGTGAGAAGAACATGGAAAAAATTGGTGTGTTCCCAATTCAAAAGATATAATAACTGGTAACATCCTAGGACAGACACCTGACAGCATACTGATACATACTGTATGTTCAGACTTAACATTTCAATCAGAGATTGGTGCACAACAAAGTGATATGCAAGCAAGATGTAAATTTTTTAGATGTTGAATCATTTGGCATGTTTTGCTCATAGTAATTAATGTTTAAAATGTATCTGTCATTTGGTAAATATTCAGGAATTCCTTGTCATGTACATAGGGTTGCCAGCTGTCCGGTTTTCAGACAAATTGTCCAGTTAAAAAATTTAAACTCATGAAGTCCGTTTTTTTTTTGTGCCGCCAGAGGAGAGGAGAAAGTAAATGTATCCAGCTCGAACGGGAGCGGTATGATACACTACTAGCTACTACACAACAATGAAATGCTTTTAACTTCAGTATTCCTGGTAGCTACATAGTTTAGACAGTACATACATTAACTTAAGTGGCAGTGATGTAATACAAATGGACAAATTTTATTTTCTGCTATACGGATTGTAGAGATATCACTGGAAGGCAGTACTCCACAGTGGGAAAACGGTATTTTTTTAGCTATCATTATCCTACCAACTACCAAGCAGTGACAAAAGAAATCTTATAGCAAGATTTAAAATGCTTAAGCACTCTGCCAACATTGCCCAGTGTTGCATTGTAGTACACTCAGACTGATTTTAGAACTTCACCATGCAGTGTAATACTGCTAGCAATTAACACGCCCTGATTTGTATTATCCTCATCTACTATGTTGAACCGTATTCCATGAAACAAATTGTGCATCTTGCTTTTTGGGCACTTGCAGTTACCCAACATTATTTTGCTTTTACTTAATTCTGTCGCAAGGGACCACATTGAAAAATAAAACTATCTCTTTGCCATGTTCAGAAAATGGCAAGTGTGCTAGCTGCATGTGATTTCTTTTCCTACGTGCATCTTTCTTAGATCTAGAGGCTTGAGTCATCTTTCATTCAGTCTTATTGCCATTTTACAACTGCATAGCGGCTGTCCAGTCTGCATCTTCGTAAACTTGTATTAGAGTGCATTGTTGTAGGAAGTTACCTGTTTTAACCCGCAACTTTGGCGCGATATAGAAAAACATTAATGAAACTCTTTAAAGTATGTGTGCTTTTCTGAGATTATGACGTATACTTTGAAAGTAACATAAAACATGTCACTTGTTAGAAATCCATTCATCCACAACCCCTTTATCCCATTTTTTGCATATGTGACATGTAAAGAAAAAGAGTGGGAGGTTAGTCGGACCCAGTACAAGATCTTAAGTACTAGCATCTGAAATATCACACTAGGGGCAGTAACACTTAGCTCAATTGACCCCCACCCAATACAGGCACAGCCAAGGACTGAAACTTCTAATCCGAAGTACGAAACGGAAAATATGTTACATCTTAACAACTGAGTACCTGTCCCACGCCCCAGTACAAACAGTATTTGACAGAACTTTCAAAATGCAAGGGAATGTTAAGATAATCATTTCTGAATGAGCAGTAAAGTGATGTTATTGACTTAAACGATCTTATGGGGTAAATCAAAACTTACAATTTTTTAATAGCAAAGATAACTGCTTACATTTTTTTTGGATTTTTTTAATCAGATTTACCACCATGTGCACAGGCTGCTAGCTCTTGACCTTTTATCTCCATGGATCATCCATAATTAGGTTTAGGAACATAGAAAATAAATAACTGGAGAAAAATGCACCATATTGACACTTTTCATCAATACTGGTACTTATATCTGCAGCAGCCTTGCAGTGCAATTAGTGCCGCCTGTGTTCTTTTCTCCCCTTTAAGTACGGCTTAAGTCATCAAAGTGGGTGGTCCCATCAGCTGATGTCACTGTGATGTCACAAAATAGGTGGGGCATGGGCGGGAGAGGGGGTGGGAATGGATGGAGTTATGTGTGATGCGAGGGGCATGACTTTAGTCCAGTTTTAGCCGCAAAGAAACCTGGCAACCCTACATGTACATTGAAAAGTATATCTAATATATACATTTTTAACACCATACTGACTTCCGGCCCAGCCCATGGCTGACAAAAGATCCTGCCCCCATCCACTCAATAAACAAAAAAAAATGTAAATATATAAATGAATAAATGCATACATACATTTAGCTAAGCAGTGAGATAACAGTGTTTCTAATACAAATATGGACAGGATATCAGAAATGGTGTCATGCCTGATCCTGTGAAAACCATGGTAATTTTCAGTGTGAACATCTGGCATTAGCCACATCTCCATTACACTATTCACTTAATATGTGAAATATAATAAGATAATGAGGTTTCTTCAATGTTTTGTACTAGACTGTGGCAACTAGTTGTGTCCCTCTCCCTTCTATTATGTACATAAACTAACCCCCAAGTCCAACTCAAGAAAGAAAGACAAATGCAAAGAAGTGATGATGTAAATAATTGTCCCACTGCATATTATTTATAACATGTTCTGTATCTTATAGCATACCAGCCTGGCTTTCTGTGAAATGATGTATTACTTCCTTGTGGCATTTGTCATAGCATGGTTATATATCATTAAGGAGCTTTTTGCTTAAGGAATTCATTGATTAAGAGAGTGGTAGTCACAGATAAGGCATTAGCAGGCTTTAATAAAACAAACTAATTCAGCAATTAAATCCAGCTACAACAAAAGATGTGGGAAAGTCTGCTATGAAGCTTGCGATTATGTGCAGACTTCCCAGGAACAGTGCCAGGTCAAACTATAAATGTAAGCTGTCAGTAGCAAATGATCAACTCTACCCTAGGCCCCATATTCTGTGTGTTGGGAAGTATACCTGAAATTATAATTTTTGTGGATGAAAAAAGTGACTAAATTAGTTGCCATTCAACAATTTCTCATAAGTTTGTCTCCTAAATGGTCACCTACAAAGTGGGAAATATCACTGAAAAAGATAAAGTAACATAAATAAATCTTATTCTAAATATTCAGTGAAAAAATGGAGATCACCATACTTTCTCTATATGTTAAATGCATTTTAGGAAAAAGAACCTTGAATATAAAACAATACATGAGTGTGGACTTTCTAGTCAGGCAATTTTAGCGATTAAAAAGTTTAGAAAAAGTGATACCAGCCACATCAGGAGTGGGCATCTCTTAACTTCAACGTGTTTAAAACATAGATGGTAAAGAACTTCAATCTTCTATTTCTCTAAGCTATGATACTGCATGCCAGTATAAATTATTAATCTTATAGCTGCAGACTTCTGCAGTTATTTTAAAAGTTCTGTTACCTATTACTACAATCCATAAATTAACTGTAGCACAATTTATCTAAAAGATATAGGAATAAAAGTACCTCTATAGGAGTAAGAACTAGTCCATATCCATTCATCCCCAACACCTTTTCCCCTTTTTTGCACCCGAAGTCAGGGTATCACTTTAGTAGTGATAACCATCTAGATCCAAGGTTTATGCTGCCAGGTAGCTAGCCTTGCCACAGTAGTTCTTCCACAACATACACGCACATTCACACTTATGACCAATTTAGAGAGTCCAACTGCATGTATTTGAAATGTGGGAGGAAACTATATCCCTTGGAAGAAATCCACATGAACACAGGGAGAACATGCAGACTCCACTAAGAAGGCACCACAGGCAAGAATCGAACTGGCGAATCTCTTGCTATGAGGGGACAATGCTATCCACTGCACCACTGTGCCACTCTAGGCTTATTTAGCAGCATCTGATCCAGTCATCATAGTTCATTTGTGTTATCTAGTTAATTTAATAAAGTATAAGTTATGATATTAAAGTACTGCAATACATTTTTAAAAAGTTATTTTTTAGGGTGTGAGAAAGCAACCCAGACTAAAAACTTGTTGAAAACAGTAACATTCCCAGCAAAAAAAATAAGGAAACATTGCCCAAGTGAGACAAAGACAAACACCACCACATATCTCTGCAGCTGAACAGGCAGATGCGAAGGCAAAAATGCAAACCCCAAGGTCTGTCACATAATTCAAGACTGGTAACTGGTAACAAAAGAAAAAAAATCATAGCTGTAAAATCCAGTATACAGTATTATTAAGAAAACGAGGTACATCTAGTCTGTCAAATGTATTCTCCAAACCAAAATATGGAATTTTTGACAGGAACAGTTCTGCTTTGAAACTGTGGTCCAAGTCCAGAAATAAGTGACAGAGTACAATGATTGCCAATTCAGCTACTGGCAAATAAAATATTTTTATAAACAACATCCAGAGAGCCAATGGTTTGCATAATGTAAGTGCTCACTCCAGGAAGCAGTCAAAACTCAAGAAGAGAACAAATATCTTGAAGCTTTACCTTTCTGAAAGACACTTATCCAGCAGGTAGCAACACAGTGAAAGCAAGAAAGAGGTGTATGACCATAAACTAAAGAGGAAAACGTTAAGTCAGCAAAATTGATCACCCATAATAACAAATATATCTGACTAATTTAGATCAGAAATATAAAAGCAAAACAGCAAAATTAAAATAAAGCATAAAAATGAAAGCTAGAATCAAAATATCAGAATATAAGAAGTCAAAGGCTAAGGACTGACAATTTGTTGTTGCCATATTTTCAGGAATATTGAATAATGACTGCTGCAAAAGGGAATGGACACCTTTTGTGTGTACATCATTTGCAGAAACAGAATGTTTTTTTTACTTGCAGTAACTTCATATTCAGTTCGTTGTCTGTGACTGACACAAAAATTCCCAGATCTGTTATTCAGCAACTCTAAGCCTTTTATCTTATAAGGGTTTGTCATTTCACAAATAGTATTTAGATGTTCGCCACAAAAGGTTTTTGGGACAAGAGGGATTAATCTGGTCTAAAAAATGAATCTGACTAATGAAATCAAAACTACCTTTTAATTTTTCATCAGACATTTGTAAGGGCCCAATATTTAACATGTTAACACCAGGGAAATAAAACAGTGAATGCCTGGTTGTATGAGGCATGCTGGCGTGTATATTACAACTTTGCCCTTACATTGGTATAGTTTGGAACATAAAATCCAACATGATATGGCATGGCTGTTTTAACTAGGATGCAACTAATTTGCTTTTGGTCTGTCTGGCTACTGTTTTCTGATGCAGAATCTTGAAAGTAAAAGGCCAGGGTGGTAATCTTCATACTATGGCTGAAACGTGTGGCTAGTCAGGAAAAAGTTATGCACCAACCATATTCAAAAGTTATACATGATGTCAAAACTGCACCACAAGTCCTGCTTAACAATTTCTAACAACAGAGCACAGTAAAACATAAACTAACAAAAAAACACAACATACTACAAAGAAATATGTCACCAGGTATTTTTGCAAGAAGGGCAATGACCCTGCATGCATCAAAGTTATACATACTGACACATAGGTACGCACCTATGACAAAAGATTGAACAGTGACATATAGGATAATTCAAAAGGAACCAATAGTAGTCAGACAGTTATATATTCACTTATACTTTAACACCCAACATGTAATACCGAATGGCAAGATAATCTGAACTTGCAAAATAACATTCACACTCCAGCTTTCAACAGCCATATATTTTAAATGCTATGAAATTTGATTGCTATCAATCGCATGTGTCACCTTTAGTGAACTAGCATTCAAAACATTATGTGTTTATGGTAGATTTTAGATTAAGAAAATCGATGTCACCTTTCAGATGGAGCTTACGAACAGACATCCAGTAGAAAAGAGTCCATAATAGCATTTATTTCATGAATTAAAATAATGGAAAGAAAAATCAATGGAATACCATAAGTGGGAAATTTAGAATCCGTTCCTAAACTCATTATTTAATGAGAAAACACTACCACAAATAACCTAAATAACTTACCTGATCAAGTGATTCAAGTCCAACTACATTTCCCGCTCGCAGCGATAATCCATTAAATGATTTGCGACTGTCATTTTCTTCCACTCGCTCGCTCATTACTGCACATTTCCCGCTCGCAGCCAGCCGGACATGCCATGAGCTCACTTCTGAGTGGCTGGTATCCTCCTTAAAGGAGCCAACACCAAATATGTACGTACTTTTTTTTTTTTAAAAGCTACTTTATGTATGCTTTCCGATGCCCTAGCCAAGCTATACAATGAGTTTAAAAAGGGGGAGGCGCGCGCCCCTGCGCCAAAGCCTAAATCCGCCACTGACAGATGATCCAGGAGATATCTGGGAGCCAGTCATTACCAATTCAGAGCTCTGCCCTTTGATCTCACTACAGCCCCCAGAGTGTTTACCAAATGCATGGCAGTAGTCACGGCTCACCTGAGGCGTCTAGGAGTTTGGTTGTTTCTGTACTTAGATGACTGGGTCCTGACCACCACCAAGCATCTACTGCCCAAGGCAAGGGACACCACCATTCATCTCTGCTCAGAGCTAGGTATTACCATAAATTAAAAAAAAAATCTGCGTTGTTGCCTTCACAGCATATTACCTTCATAGAGGCAGACTTAAACAAAAAAGACATGGTAGCAAAATTGCCTCACAAAAGGGTACAAACGCTTCACCATCAGGTATCAATCTTGCTCATGAAGAAGAAAGTGCAGGCAAAGTTTGTTCTCAAGGTTCTGGGTTCAATGGCAGCTGTGATTAGTCCCACTGGTGCGTCTACACATGAGAGTATTACAGTGGCTACTCTTTGCTCAGTGGTCGAAGCAGGAGTTACCCATGTCACAAAAGATCCTCATTATGGACACCTGCATGTAGGACCTATGATGGTAGTTCTTCCCCTCCCAGTAGCTACAGTGACCATGGACGCTTCCCATATAGGTTGGGGGGCATTATCTGAAACAGACTGTCCAAGGGAGTTTGCAGGAACACAAATACCACTTGTACATCAGTGTCCTAGCGATGAGAGCAGTGTTTCTGGTGTTGCAGGCATTCCAGAGCTCTCTTCCTACAGGTATGATTACGATACAGACAGACAATATGTCCGTGGTGTGGTACATCAACAAACAAGGCAGAACCAGATCCTACCCCCTGTGTCGAGAAGCTCAGAGAGTATGGCAATGGGCAATTTTTTCTCACCGTTTTCTAACTGCAATGCATATTCTGGGGAAATCCAACATGATAGCTGACAAATTAAGACGGGCAATTCTTATGCCTCATGAGTGGTCCCTGAAACAGGAAATTGCGAACCAAATTTTTCGCAAGTGGGGCCAGTCTTGCTGCGACCTCTTTGCCATGTCCATGAACTCCAAATGCAACAGCTACCTTGCCCTAATCCCTCCTCTGGGGAATCACCAAGGATGCAGTTGTTCACGATTGGCCCCGGGACTTCTTCATACATTTCTCCCATTTCCATTAATGCCCAAAGTTCTACAGAAAGCCAAATTGTTAAGTCGTAAACTAATTCTCATCACTCTGTACTGGCCTTGTCAGATCTGGTTCCCTTTCCTATGGCCCCATCTCCAGGAGGAGCCATGGATTTTGGACCCATTTCCGCATCTTCTGACCCATCAGTCAGGAATGCTCCATCCTTCCATCCAAACCCTCAAGCTGACAGCTTGGTTGCTCCACTTCCCATTTTAGCCAGGCTTCCAGATATATCCCCGGCAGTGTGACACATTCTGGTTTCCTCTCATAAAACTGCAACTAGAAAACTGTATGCTAGCAAAAGGAAAAGGTTTTCTTGTTGGGCTTCCAAGCATCACATAGACCCTTTCACAGCCCCCTGTGACTACAATTCTAGACTTTTTAGCAGAGATGTTTAATCAAGGTGCAGCTGCAGCTACTATAAGAGTACAATTAGCTGCCATATCTAACTACCATGTAGGAGACATGGGATTGAAAATAATGTCTCACAGATTATGCAAAATCTTTCTGAGGGGCACTTTCCTATTAAGACCTCCAATAAGAGAACCGCCACCTCCCTGGGATCTAAATTTTGTACTGACTACCTTAATTCTCCCTCCATTCGAGCCAGCTTCCTCTTGCCCACTAAAGTTTCTAACATGGAATCTTTTTGATAGCCATTACTTCAGCTAGGAGAGTTTCAGAATTACAAGCTCTGTCTATTCATCCTCCCTGTTCAGTTTTCCACAAAGACAGAGTCTGTATTAGAACAAATCCTTCTTTTCTTCCCAAAGTATGTTCTGAGTCCAGCTTGAATCAATCCATTGACCTACCTGTCTTTTTTCCCCAACTATGGCAATAAGGCAGAATGTAAGCCTCACCAATTGGATGTCCATAGGCAGTTATGTTTCTGTTTACATAGGACAAAGGAGTTTAGAAAATCTGACCAATTATTTGTCTCATTCTCAGACACTAAAAAAGGGGTGCCAGTTTCAAGAGTCACTCTATCTAAATGGCTTTCAGACAGCATTACTTATGCATATGGCTCACAGCATAAGCAACTGCCAGGTAAAATTCAAGGCCATTCAACTAGAGCTATGTCGACTTCCATGGCTTTTCAAGCCAGACTACCTTTGGATTCAATTTGTGCAGCAGCCAAATGGGTCAATCCTCATACCTTTATTACTCATTACAAAGTAGATGTGGCCTCCCAGAACAGGGCTTCCTTTGGTTCCACTGTTCTGAAGAGTTTATTCCCTTGAGCCACCCAGGAAAAAAGGTGCTGGGGACGCTGTCCCAACCATCAAGAATGAAGGTGAGATAGAACAACATAACATAAAGAAGTTCTGTACTTACCATGTTCTATGTTTGTTGTCCATAATCTCCCCTTCTTTCTTGCATCCCACCCTCCTTCCCCCTTACCTGGAGGATCGAGAGGAATTTTCTGGAATTGGTCATAAAGTTATCTGATTCCCTTTTTGTCTCATGAGAAATGGGCTAAGGATTTTTAAATTTACCTTTTTCCTTTTCTGGTTACATTTGTCTAGTGATTAGTGTTTTCAAACAAGATCTAGGGAACTGTCGCCAGGCATCATGGGATAGGGTGTAGCCTCAAGCCAGTGAAAGATCTCGAGCTTTAGTATTAGGCCGAGTTGGAACTGATGTCCAGTTCCAAACCCAACCATCAAGAATGAAGGCGAGATTACGGGCAACAAACATGGAACTTTATGGTAAGTACATAACTTTTTTTTTTGATCTGGGATACAGGATCTGAATTGTCTAGGCACAGTATGGCCTGTTAAGTTTAATTCTGGTGGCTGCTAAAAAAGCAATTACTAAAACATGCAAATCAAAATCTAAACCAACTATACTTGAAGTAGTGAATATTGTACCAGAGGTAAAATAACAGGAAGTAGATATTTGGAAAAGGGTAGAAATAAATTATGTAGAAAAAAATGGAAATTGTGGAAACAATACATGCAGAAAAATGTTTGGAGGAGGAATGAGGTTTAAGAGAAGGCAAGAACTGAATATTTATTGTTGTTTAGATTATACATCACATATATTGTTATATATTTTATAATATTATGTTTATAAATGTACACTTGTCAATACGGTTTGATTACTTTTGCATAAATGTAAGTTTGCCTGTGTCACAAGTGATAATTCAGTAAAGGTGTTTAAAACAGTCTTTATGCTCCAAGAAATGCAGTTAGAAATTCAGAATACAATAGATTTTTTTTCTCAAGCACAAGCATTCCTATCTTGCATTTTCGTAGTTATTTTAGACCACTTTGGATAAAAATGCCTCAAAGGGCTTTCAGAAATATTTGGACTCACTTAGATTTTCTACAGATATTCTTTTCCATTCTGTAAAGAAGGACTTTTCCTAGAGGATGGACCTAATTCGTCTATTCAAATGAATATATCTGCTGCTTCTGACAATTACTCAGGAGCTGATAGCACTCTCTTTGGATTTTGCTTGGAGAGCCCGGTTCAACAATCTGTTTGTGCAGGGCAACTGGTGCGGCAATGACGTTGTCTCTTCAAACTGTTCTGATTGGAGATGAAAGTAGTATTCAGAGCCTTGACTATTTTTCAAGACAACTTGCTTCTGGACCACCTTAAGTCATTACACACAACAATATCGTAATTGTATACATAAAGCAAAGGATGCAAGATCTTTTCAATTTTGCAAATAAATGCTTCTACTCTGGCACTGGGACATTGAGCACAGCATACAACTCTCAGCAGTACATCTGCAAGGTTCACAGAACCCTCTAGTTGACTGCTTCAGTGGACAGGTAACACTGCTCACAAATGGAGCCTACATCCACAGAATTTTCAGGAAACTGTACAGAAGTGAAACATCCACATGTGAACCTGTTTGCTATACCCCTCAGCAATCAACTTCAAACCTTTTGTTCCCAGTTTCCTCAGGAACCTGGAAGCTAGATTACTACTCTTTCCCATGGACTCATGTCTTCATCTATGATTTTCTTCCATCCTTTCTGATTCAGAAATTGCTTATCACAGGGAAACAAGAGGGAGACAACCCATTTTTCTTATCTCCTTCATAGCCAAGATAACAGATGTTATCTCTGTCTTGATGGAATTATCCAATCTTTCTGTATGGTCTTTGCTTCTGTGCAGGTCCTTACTAAATCCTCAACAACAGGATAAACTATCCAGCTGTACAATGCAGAGAAACAAAGCCTTGACTGTGATCTGGAAGACTGTGGATTGATTAGCAGTCCTGGCACTAGCAAGACTAGGTGGGGTGAGAGAGGAGTGAGTAGGTAAAGCCTAGTTATCTCATTCTTGGGGGCGTGTGCACCTGTGCATGCCTTCAGTGGTTGAAGTGCTGGGTGAGGGGCTGGAGATTGAACTAAAGGAATGGTTGGGCTTTGATTGTCATACAGAGTCATGTTTGGCAGTCAGTGAATCCACTGCATGCCAACCCCTTTAGCATGTCCCAGTCATAAACAGTGTAAAGGATAAAGCGTGCATATAATACCCTCATGTCTACACATAGATGATGGGTCTGCTGCCCGTACACACATTCCTTGGCCCCCAAGATTCTTCCAAAGGGGGAACAAGTAATCATTTGATCAGTAAAGAGAGAGATGATTGATATCAGGGATGGGGGAAAAAGCAGCAGTGAAGTAAACACCATAGCCTTAGGACACAAAATGTTTCAGCTTGATTAATGGAGTTTTAATTCCTAACGGATATTCCTTTTTCTCAATATGTTTTTTTACACATCATAAACAAAGCCAGAAGACCTACTGCAAGGAAATCTAGGTTTTGGGTATCATAGACAAAGTCAGAAGACCTCCCGCAAGGAAATCTTGTCTCTTGCACCTTAAGAACCTAAGTGCCTAGAAACAATACTCTGCCAATTCTAAAGATTTTGGATAACATCAGTCATGCCTTTTGAGTCCAGTTAAGTATACTCATCCATCAAAGTATGTCTTGCAAGTTTAGCTTCTGTGCCAGATTTTTTTCCTAAAATACCAGTAAACCTGTATATTAAGGCCCTTCTTAAAGGTGTCCTGCATTTATGACCTCCATAAAGACATGACTGTCCTTTCCTGGATTTGAACATCACACTGGTAAAATTACCTTTACTTCCATTTCAGCCATCCACTTCAGTAGACATTAAATCTTTCCTGGAAAGCACAGTCTTTGGTTTCTGTAACCAAAGGAAGAAAGATTTCAGTGTTACATTCCTTCATTTATAAGCTACCTTTAAAAGCTTCATATTTTTAATGGCACCATGCTTTCTGCTAATAATCAGCTCCCTGCAATCTATTGACCCATTTGTTACTGTTGGAGCAAGAGCCAGTCCTGGCCCATTTTGGGAGAAGTAATCATGGGGCAGTCATTCTGGCAGCTATTAGGGCATTTTTTTTTATGTGGACTAACCTCATCCTTGATGGAGACGTGGGCTTCCTCATCCCCGTGGAGGGACCACCTATACCTCTGACAGGGAAGCATGGCTGCTTCTTGAAATGCTTCCACAAGTGCTACTGTACCACCTTGAGTGGACTCACCAATGCACCCCCCCCCCAAATAGCTGCTTTTCAGGGAAACAGATCTATGCCACTCCCCTGGAGTACCAGGTTACCACAGGGAGAAGAGCCACCACAACCTTCCAAGGTGAGCCTGTCTACATAAGCCTCATGTTTGTTGGCCACCCTACTTGATTCTTCCAGCTGTCCAAGCTGTTAATGTATTTCTAGTCATAGTTGGGGCTATATCCCTCTTTTCTACAGAGCCAGGATCCTTTTTCATATAGAAAGGGTGTCTTTTAAAAATAATCCATTATTCATGCCCAGCGTTGTCGTGGCAGTATCTCTCAACCATTCCATTCACATCTGGTGTAATGTCATTTCTTTTATTTAAATTTGCTAATCATACTAGAGCACTGATTCCCAATGGTCTCATTTCATGCTAAGAACCTGCGTATAGAAAATACACAAATGCAAATAGTTTATCAACATTAGTACAAAACATCAAATATTGAACATTAGACTTTGTAAACTAACATTCATAACACTGAAAGAGCATTATAATATAAAGGGTAGTAATACAGAAGTCTGTCTGCAAACTGAGTGAAGGAAGCAGGTATGTACTACCAGACTACAATAGTGAACAGCATTTTAATGCAGGGATCAGTTTACTTGCTTGAAGGTAGAGTAGGAGGAATGTTAGAGTGGATAAGTTGGGGAAGGAGGTAGACAAGCTGGAAGGATATGTGGGATTTAGATAAAAAATGTAGGAGAAAAGTGGAGAAGCGAGTTTTCTTGTTAGAGTTTAATTTATGTCATTGGTCATAAAGCATGTACCTCCTTTTCTACGTTAAGGACTTTTCTGAACTATTGTAAGTTAGGGAGTCTCTTACAGATGAGGGTGTGAATCACCAGGTTAATGGACTGCAGTGAGAAAGCTATGGTTACTGGATTTTTTTGCTGGGAGTGACTGAGTGTAGGGCTGCAGCATTTTTTTTTAATGAGGGAGACATCTACATGTATAGACAAGGAAGATACTATGCCATGTAAAAAAGATTCTGTCAGGAACATTGCCAAAAATGGCTGGCTCACTGTACTGCTTTTTGCTTACAGGTATAGTAAACATCCATAAGACATTGGGCCAGATTCACGAAGGCTTGCACGGAGTCTAAGAGTAGAGTAAGCCAGCAGACAGCCAATTTGTCTGCCGAGCAATCCAGCAACAGCCGGCAGGGGATTGCATGAGAGCTCCTAAAACTACTCTTGCACGGACAGTGTTATGTTATGCAAATTACCTAATTTGCTGCTGAAAGCTATGCAAATGAGGTAAATTTGCGATCCAAGAAACACTAACCTGTCCGAGTAAGAGTAGAGTTATTTGCTGAAATGTACTCCGTTGGTAACGGAGTACCGTTCTGCAAATAGCAAAACGGAGCTATGACAGCTCCAAATAAAGGATGCATCCAGTTGAGGAAGCATGCCAATGGCCAAATATAAGGCCATTGGCATTTTTATCTGTTGCAAATTAATAAAAATCTTTTTTTTTTGTTTTTCCCTGATCTCCGATGTTTAAATGCAGCGCCGCGCAAACGTGCAGCACTATAAAAACCAGAAAATAAAGAAAAGCCAAAAATAGGCATTCTTATTAAAAATATTCTTCTGCCATGCAGGTGAATGGCAGGCTGAAGACAACATGGCTACTGAGTAGCGGTTGCTAAGGGGGGAAGCTCAGTTTGAGAGATGTAACCAAGCATTAGTAGGCAATCCTATGCAAATGAGGATAAGGATAGTGAATCCCAATTTTCCCTGGCATGTGAGCCATGTCCCTAGAGTGTAAATGTAGGAGTAAGAGAGTAGTAGAGTAGAAGATAGGTGACATCATGAGGGGGTATGTATGAAAGACTGTAAGCTTATTGGAGCAGAGCGGCATGTGTTTGCTGTGTTTGCTGTGAGTTACTCAGAATTGGAAGAGGCGTGTCTACAGTTGTCTTAACTGAAACCCAGAAACCGAAGGTGTATGCCGTGGATATCACTAAAATTTCTTGCAAAGGTGCTTACACTGTGTGCACGTGTGTGTGTGCCTGTAAACCAGTCTAAGCCTGTGTGCGCGTGTGTGCACCCGTGTAAGCCTGTATAAGGCTGTCTAAGCCTGTGTGCGCAGATGTGCACCTGCCTAAACCTGTGTGCGCACGTGTGCACTTGTGTGCACGTGTTTGCGCTTCGCTGCCCCCTGTGGAAACAGAAAGGGAAAAGGAAGGAAAAGAAGTAGTAGGAAGTTAACCAAGGAGAACTAGCAGAGCTGCCAGGTGAAATCAATCAGAATCAGCCAGTTACACAGGCAGTACACTAGCCCAGCACTTAAAGCTCTGCAAACAACATTCTCCTATGTTTTTCTCAGAAACACTGCAACACTGCAGTATACAAAGAGAGTGAAAACTTAAAAAGCTTAACTCAAACAAAAAATGTTAGGGGCTGCCATTGCTATTATAAGGCAACGTGCAAGATGCTGAGGGTGGTGCCATTGTGAATGCTGCTGAGCAACCCACAGTGAGGAGATGGAGAAGAGTGTACAGACCCAGGATAACCTACCAGGGGCTACATGAGCTGGAGATAGTGGAACACTATAGAGTGGACAGAGACCTCCTGCAGCAAATTGTTGAGCTGTGCAGGCCACGCCTCACACACAGAACCAACAGAGGAGAACCCATCCCAGTGGAAACCAAGGTATGTGTTGGCCTAAGAATACTAGCAACAGGTACCTTCCAGAGACCATCTGGTGATATGATGGGGATTTCACAGGCATCAGCATCCAGGGTACTGCACCAGTTCCTGAATGCCATGTCAGCACATGTTGGTGATCATGTATATTTCCCCAATTCCCGTGAGGCATTGGCCAGCAATATGCATCTCTTCCAGCAAATAGCGCAATAGCAAATAGCATCAAAGCACCAGCTGGTGAGCGGGGTAGGGTCTACATCAACCGCAAGGGCTTCCACTCCATCAACTGCCAGGTCATGTGCGATGCCCAGGGCATAATACTGAATGTGTGTGTGCTGGCTGCCCTGGAAGCTACCACGATTCCCATATCTGGCATCTGATGCAGCTGTACCAGACATTTAACAATAGGCCATCCCTGACGGTCACCTAGTGGGGGATGCTGGATACGCACTGGAGCTGTGGCTTATGACACCCATCAGAAATGCACACACACCTGAACAAGAACTCCATAATGAGGCACACGCAGAAACACGAAATGTAATCGAGCGTGTGTTTGGGATGCTCAAGTCATGGTTCCGGTGCCTAGACACATCTGGTGGAGCTTTGCAGTACTCACCAACTACATGTACCCAAATTGTCATGGTATGTGCCATGCTACACAATATGATCCTGCGAAAACAGCTGCAGCAGGAACAGCATGGGGCAGGGCCAAACAGCCCACCACCATTGCCAAGGCCTGCACAGGCACAGCGTGACTTGGAAGAGGAACAACCTGAGCCTGCCCCAGTAGGCAGAAGGAGGCATGCCCAGTATGCCTTGGCAAAGAGGCAACACATACACTGGCTCAGTAGGAACCCTGGAAATGATACCTCTCTCTGACTTGCACATAAAATAAAAGGGATGCTTAACTTGACACTACCTGTTTTCAAACATGTATAGGGAGTGTACTATGTGGATCTGACATAGGCAGCCCTGCAGCACCACTTGAGGCATGATTGCCATGTTTTAAGCAATATAAAGCAGTGCTAAGCAGCTTTTACCACTAATTAGTATATGTAAACAAAATTGCCCTTGCTAACCAGCGCAACGTCTGGCAACGTTGAGCAATGTTGGGCAAGGTCGGGCAAAGTTGAGCAAAGCCAGGTAGACATGCTCATATTTGCTTTACTGTTCCTTAAGCAGTCTGGTCTGCCCAGTGTGAAAATAAAAAGCAGTGACAGGGCTCGAACCCAGGATACTGTGCACTAGTCACAGTACTGAACCACTAAGCCATGACAGCATTTCACTGGCACAGACACAGCAGGACAATTTACACTAATGCAAACACAAAGAAATGCTGTATCATGTCCCTAAAGAGGCATATGGGTAACCTCCCCCAAAAGCCTATGCAGACAGAGAACAGCAGGCCAGGCTGTGTGATGTGGGTTGTGTAGGCTATGAAGTCGCAATCTAATATACGTGACAATGGACGCTAAGATCTGTAGTACAGTAGTATGCCTCAAGCCGGTATGATAGGCAACAGTACAGACTGAAATGGTGTACCTTACATAGCAGTGCAAGACTAGCAAATGTGTATAAGTGTCAGGTGAACCCCTCATCCTATGTACACCCACAGTAACAATCAGGTGTGCCCCCGGGTAGAAATATACTAAGAATAGCTGCCCCCCTGTATGTAGAAATGTTGATAAGAAAGTGTCTCATGGAAGCCCTGCAGGCACAGCATGATCCCTGTTGATTTATGACACAAAGGTGAGCCCTGCTTTAAAAATACAACTTGATTTTTCCACACACACATATAGTATAAATGTCTATACCGGGCGTGCTCACACACTTCAACAAATGTAGTGGATTTCATTCAGCATCACACTGAAAGGTCATACTGGGCATGCTCACACACTTAAATAAACGAAGCAAATGTCAGCCAACAACATACTGAAAGGTCATACTGGGCATGCTCACACAGGCTAAATACGGAGGTGATAATAAGGGATCTATGGACAAATGTGGACAGTCCTCTCTACTTCCAGAAACACATTCACAAAGTGGTCAGAAAATCATGCTATGTGTTCACACAAACTGCCAAGGTCTGTGCATGTAGGTCAAAGGAGGTTCCCTCTACTCATCAGTCATAAGACCTGTCAGAGAGTACCACAACACACTTGCGATGAATCTGACTAGGCACCTTCAGCAGCTGGAAAGACCACTGAAGTACCTCAACAAGAGAATTACTGGCCTCAAACAGTTGCCCCATGCAACAAGACTGAATTTAACACAATCTGTACTCTGTTGCATACTGTCTACTCAGGAGATCTCTGCCCAACAGGCAGGTCCATGTCATGGCAACACTCAGATCTGTTCTGAGTTACAGCTCAATGGCACTAAATATACAGACCCAACTGATATTGCCAACATCCTGGCAGATAGGATCAGTGTTAACTTTACCCCCCTCTCACCCATGAAGGAGCACATCTCTATAATGGAAGACTGCAAAGTTGCTGTCATCATGGCTGCACAGGTAAAAAACACTCTCCAAAGCCAGTATCACAGCAGCCATGGGACCAGATAACTTCCCAGGCTGTGTTCCACACAAACCACAGAATGAACAGGCACCACACTGACGTACCATGTTCAGTCATAGCCTCACCTCAGGCTTTGTGCTGGCTGAATGGTGCACAGTGATGGTTATCCCACTACACAAGGGTGGAGACACCACGGATCCCAGGAACTAGCACCCCATTAGCCTGATGAGCCTGCTCTTCAAGGCCATGGAATATATCATCATACAACTTATAAAAAAATACATTGGTAATCCCCAAACCCTGGACCGCAACCATGTTGAGTTTGTAAAATGCAGATCATATCTCCTAAACCTGATAGATGACATTGAAGCAGTCACCAGAACCGTAGACAAGGGTAAGGTGGTTCGTACAGCCTATGTAGATTCTGCCACGGCTTACAACACCACCCCACACTCTGGAAATATAGATAAACCCACTAAACTAGGTATAAATTGCTATGTCACAAGATGGGTTGCCAACTGGCTTACTGACAGAACACACACTGTGAAAGTAGCCAACTCCAAGTATGACTTTGGACCAGTGACAAGTGCAGTACCACAGGGTCCAGTCCTGGGTCTTGTCCTGTTTAGTATCTACTTCCCTGAAGTAAACGTTAACATGGAAGGTCTGTGGCTACTGAAGTTTCCAGATGACTGCAAACTAGGAGCCATAATTGTAAACACTAAAGATGTGGACATCCTACAAAATAGACTCACTGAGACAGATGGCTGTTGTCAAAGCCATGGGCTCTAGCTCAATGCCAAAATGTGCATGGTCATCTCCTTTGTTAAAAACTCTGTAGCCATGAACTACAACATAGGTGGTAGTATACTTAACACTGAAAGTGTGACAAGAGACCTTGGGTCACAGGTGGACAGTGGACACAACTGTGATAATCACATCCCCACAGTATTCAGGAAATCCTCCTATGTGGCACACCTCATCACAAAAGGTGTCTCATGCAGAATAGAAGAGGACATTGTTCCCCTCTACTCATCACTCACTAGAACCATAATAGAGTGCAATGCCCCGTTTGCTATGTACCTCACAAGACAACTACAACAACTGGAAAGCCTGCAGCAATACCTCACAAAGAGCATTAGCAGCCTGAAATACATGCCATACACAGACCATCTCAAAATGCTCCAGCCGTACTCCCTTGCATATTGCATACAAAGCTATGTCAAACACAGAGCTGTTGGACATGCTCCACGTAAAACACTCACAATCCCTCTGATCTTCTGACCCAAAACCATGAGTGAAATACAAAAGGAAGGGGTGTATCCATTTACCTTATGGGTACCCACACCTTCAGGTTAGTGGCACAGCATGATGCCTTCGAGACCATGCAAGTGCAACTAACATTGGGCAAAGCTGCTTATCAGATTGTAGCCTGCTACAGATCACCTACCTTGTCTCAGGAACCTCACTCCGTATTTCTGAGAACAGTGGAAAATATAAAGGTTCTATCAAACACCATTATATGAGGAGACTACAACTACCCAAACATTGAGTGGGAGAATTACTCGTGTACAATGTTCTTTGCCCAATGTTTCCTAGAGTTTAAAAACTCTAACACCCTGGAACAGCTGGTCACCACGCCCACTAGAGGTGACAATATACTGGACCTGATCATCACCAACATGGGGTACCAGTGTTCCACAACAGAGATAAACCCCTCGCTGGTAATATCAGATCATAAAGTAATCACACTGGACATCCACATCCTGCCCCCTCAGTCAATGAAACCACTGTGAAGACATTTTCAAAAGCAAACTGCACACTTCTCAAGACCAAAGTGGAAAGTTCCAAAGCCCCCTTTCTATAGGATAATGGTATACAATCTGCCGAATCATTTGCAAGTGCATCCTATGAACATCTACAGGGATGCATGGATCGAGACATCCCAAATAAAACCAAGATGCATCCCTCCAAAAATAAGACACCAATCTGGTGGTCGTCGCCCATAAATAAGCTAGACAACAGAAGGAGGAAACAAACACATGATAGAACAAACTTCACAAAAGGAAAGGCATCACTGATCATTATTAGGAAGAAACAATGATCGCTCATAAAATAATCCAAGGCCAGTTTTTAAAGACAAATTGCCAAGGAATGTAAGAATAACAACCACAAAGCCTTCGTTAGCTATACCAAACATGTAGGTGGCAACTTCCAAATATGCTGTCAGCTACTGAAAAATGGCAAGAAATACACTGAACCAACTTACATTGCCCACATCCTGGGGGACAAGTTCAGTGCAAACTCCCCCCCATCACCCCCAAAAGGGCCTGTGTCCATCCCAGAATAATGCAGAGCCCCAGACTTCATGGACATGCAGGTAAAGGCAGCTCTCTCCAAAGCTAAAAACACAGCATCAATGGGACTGGATGGTGTCCCAGGCTGCGTCTTACACCAAGCCCAAAAGGAACTACACCCTCACCTACATTCACTGTCCAGACTTCATCGTACCACAGGCTATGTACCCAAAGAATGGCATGCACCAACAGTCATCCAGCTCCACAAAGGGGGTGCCACAACAGAACCTGGAAACCATTGCCCTATTGTCTACTCAGCCTGGTCTGCAAAGCTATGGAGCAAATTGTCATGGAACCCATAAACAGAGACATTGGGGACCTCCAGACACTGGACTCTACCCAACTTGGCCTTGTTAAAGGCAGATCCTGCCTCCTAAACCTAGTTGACGTATTTGAAACAGTTACCAAGGACATAGATGGAGGTGAAAGTAGTCCACACAGCCCACTTGGACCTCACTAAGGACTTTCTACACCATTCCCCACTCTGTCATCATGGACAAGCTTACCAGCTTGAACATTAACAGCTATGTCACAGGATGGGTGGCCAAGTGGCTCACAGATCAAACATGTTCAGAGTTGCGGTTGCCATGTCCGACTCTAAACCAGTCACAAATGGCATCCCACAGGTCTTGGTCCTGGGACCCCACCTGTTCAGTAGATACTGCTCAGAGGTACAGGCAAGCACGGGAGGAGTATAGCTGAACAGGTTTGCAGATGACTGCTAACTGTGGTCCATAATCGACTCTACGGCTGACACAGACGTCCTCCAGAAGGGTTTTACAGAGACAGATACCTGGTGTCAAAACAATGCCCTCAAGCAGAATGCCAAAGAATGCATAGTCATCCCCTTTGGATAAAACAAAGTGCAAACAAATTACCACATAGGTGGTAATCCAGTATGTACGGAGAAAGTCATTATGGCCCTGGGGACACAGGTAGATAGTAAACACTCCTTTGATGATCACATGGCCAAAGTGTTTAGACATTCCTTCTATGTAGCCCACCTAATGTCACCTAATGTAACCCACTTTGTCTGATGATGTCACCATCCTACAAATACACCTGTGGAAAGGAGAACTCACAGTAATGTATATAGCGCGTCGTGTAAATGTGTACTCCTGTAGTATCATAAAGTAGTTAGGTAGGGGTTTGAATCCTGCACTTGACAAGTGTGTGTTTGTGTTTGATCTCCTTGGAGAAGAGCATTCTTTTTGGAGAGTAGTAAAACACCTTAAAAGTGGTATACTAAACGTTGTTAAGTCTGATGATGTCACCGTCCTACAAATATACCTGTGGAAAAGACAACTCCCAGTAATGTGTATAGCGCATTGTGTTAATGTGTACTCCTCTAGTATCATGAAGTAGTTAGGTAGGGGTTTGAATCCTGCACTTGACAAGTGTGTGTGTTTGTGTGTGATCTCCTTGTAGAGGAGCAACCTTTTTGGAGAGTAGTAAAACACCTTAAAAGTGGTATACTTATCTTTGTCAAGTCTGATGATGTCACCATCCTACAAATATACCTGTGGAAAAAAGACTTCCCAGTAATGTGTATAGCGTGTCGTGTTAATGCGTACTCCTGTAGTATCATGAAGTAGTTAGGTAGGGGTTTGAATCCTGCACTTGACAACTGTGTGTGTGTGTGTGTGTGTGTGTGTGTGTGTGTGTGTGTGTGTGTGTGTGTGTGTTCTCCTTGGAGAGGAGCAACCTTTTTGGAGAGTACTAAAACACCTTAAAAGTGGTATACTTATCTTTGTCAAGTCTAATGATGTCACCGTCCTACAAATATACCTGTGGAAAGGAAAACGTCCAGTAATGTGTATAGCACGTCATGTTAATGTGTCCTGCTCTATTATCATAAAGTAGTTAGGTAGGGGTTTGAATCCTGCACTTAGTGAGTGTGTGTGTGTGTGTGTGTGTGTGTGTGTGTGTGTGTGTGTGTGTGTGTGTGTGTGTGTGTGTGTGTGACACTGTTGGTCAATGTGTTGTGGGTTTTGCTTTTACTACTGTATGACATATCAGTATGACAACAGTATGTGCATTGCACGTCAGGTAGCTGTGTGGCAAATACATATACGTACAGTGACCTCAATTATTTCATGGGTGGGAACCCTGCTTTCTCCATGAACACATCTGTCATCTTTGCCAGAGTGCGCTGCCGCTTTCCAGACCTTAGGTCACATCTGTATGTTTGTGACAAGGCCAGCCACTGCAGTGATCCCTGGCCTTGGTCATCCGTGTCACACACACTCATTACAGTTTCTAATCAATTGTGTGAGTGAGGGTTTATGGCTGAGGTATATTTCAGACCTGTTCAAATGCAGCAAAGTCTGTCAATGATGGCTATTCATTATAGGTGTACAACAACCTTTGTGGATATGCATGCAGACCCCTTATTGCTTATGTGATCCACTGAGGGATTTCAAAATACCTTTGGAAATGTGATTACCAAAGGAGAGATGACGTAACACTTGGTTGCATGTACACATCGGTACCTGTTCACATGTTGGTGGCTACTACCTATGTGGTACTGTGGGGATACTATGTTTCGTAAAGGTGGATGACTATGCTTTGGTTGGCTTACAGCTTTACAGCATGGGTTTGACAACAGGTATCTGTCTGTATGATACTCTTGTGGAGGATGTGTGTGTCATCTGGAGAATGCATTATAGGCCACAGTGTGCATTACCAGACGTGGACGGACATACCCCTACTGTGATTGGTTGTACCTAAGAGAGCTATATGCCAAACAGGAGTGGTCTCAGAAATGAGTGCAGGTGAATACCACTGGTTACTGGCATAGTATAGTACCTGAAGGATCCAAATGTTACTGTGTGTCCTACATCTGTGTGTTAGTTGTCAAGACATCATCTAACGATTGGTTATGGTCAGGCTGTTGAGGGTTATGTATACTACCAGAATGCAAAACAATGACAGATAGTAACAGTATCACCCACAGCACAGTGTCAAACCATGTCATACACACGTGTACTCAAGTTCCAAAATGTGTGTAGTACAATGCATACTGGCCACCAATAGAAACTATGGAGTGTTACTGTGTAATACAGGGTATGTCACCTTGCCCATGTGTCCACTATGCACGTACATGCAGACAGTGCACCTCCACCATGTTCACAAATGTACACCTGCAAATCTGTGCTACACACATCCCACACGTACTCTCCACTCTCTAACACATGCTGCCAATACTACACACATCAGCCAAGTGGCATGTGGGTGGGCAATACACAATTGGAACTAACACTGGTGTAAACAATACTACATTGACAATTATAGCTTTAATGCATCATGCCTGCTCAGCTACACCTTCAAGGATATCATTACACTCTACTGCTGACAACATGCTAACATTGCTATACTGCTATAAAGTCACCCTGTGCATCAGCACCATGGTAGCCTGTTCCTGCATCAATGTTACAGATGACAGGAGGTGGCACAGGTTTTGTCATATGCACAGGGTGTGTTGTTGGTTTGCCAGAGGCCTACATTGAGCCATACAATCGACATGTATGTGTATGTGTGTTTATATGAGGGCCAAGAGTACTGCTATGGGCCAATGTTGATGTAATGTGTGCAGGTATGTGTTAGCCCTAGGTGTCTGGTTTATGTGTGTGTGTGTCTTGCATTCACACAGTTCCACCATGTGGCTGCCATATACGGGTATTTGTGGGACAGCCACAGACTGTACTTGCCAGGCTTTACAGATCACCGTCTCTGGCCACGGATACGGTACCTGTGCCTGGCAGGTGTGTTACTGACAGTATCAGGTACTAAGCCAGACTGGGTACTATCCTCAGATGTAGATGGATGTACACTGGACCCAAGTCCCTCCTGGGACTGTCCAGGGCCACGTGCACGTGGTCTTCTAGGACGGTCTATGGACAGCCCACCCCCAACATTGCTGTGGCTGGTACTGGCACTATGGGAGCAGCTGTGACTTGAGGGACGTCCGCGGTGACTGCCAGCTGCTGATGTTGCTGGCATACGTCCACGTCTCAACTGTACCGCACTGTCCAGACACATGGACATGACATTGCGGAGGACATCTAATGTCTCACCCCAACGTCTATCAGTGACCTTAGTGTAATTATGGATGGCACCTGCTAGGTCACGAATACTGTCAATTACAGCGGTGTTATGTGCTCTGTGTGCCCTTAGTCCCTGTCTTGTGTACCGTTCCATACGTGCCTGTGCCTCCATGACAGCCTGGAACATGCGTGAGGTTGTAAGACCTGTGACACGTCTGCCAGGGGCATGATGAGCAGCTGTGCTCTGTTGAGAACCCCTGGACATCTGCCTATGTGGTACCCTTCCAGACATCTGGGTATGGCTGCTGTGTCGAGATGCATCTGCCATAGATACCACACTGTCCTGGCCAATGCCGACTGTATGCTGTCCCTCAGCTAAGGGCATTGGTGATGGATGTATTGGCAGTATGACTGTGTGCATAGGTGGGGTGGACACTTGTGTACTGTCGATTGGTGGCCCAACAACAGACCCTGGAAAACATGCCTGTGCCTCAACACACCTATCCTCATTATCACTATTTGGCTCAGCGACATCAGGTTCCCTGCTGCAGTGAACCAGCCCAAACTCAGCACCTGTGAGAGAAAGACAGGAAACACACTTTACGACCTGTGCATGATGTTGGAACACATGCACACATGAACACATGCACACAAATACACTCCTCACTAAAGCAGACACACACACACACCCACACACACACCACCAGCAGTCCACAACATACTCAGTAGCGGTTGATGGTGGGGTACAGTATCACAAGCCAAACAGTCATATCACACGTGTCAGCATGCAGGACATGTGTTGCTCAACAGCATGCAGTGCGAGTGTAGACAGCCCTTGCTAATAACAGTATACATGGCTTTGATACATGTGTGTTGTTGTTCAGTGATTGGCCTCACTCTAGAATGCAATGTGTACATGGACACAACATTTCTGTGCAAGTATTAAAAGCTCTGCAATGTCCTGTGCACCATCACTCTCAGGTATACATACCATGGCTGGATGTGTATCTGTGTGTCACACAGATATCCATTTCTGATTAGAGCGTCTGTGTCTTTAGCAGATAATTGTGGACACAGGTTTAGCACATGCATGCTATGTATACACACAGGATGTGTGGTGCATGTAGACCTGATGGAACACCATTGCTCAACATAGCCATTGTACAGTGGTTATGGTGAGTGTAGGACATAGTTTGGACATGCCAGTGCCAGCCATGACAGTATGTAAGACTATACAACAGTACATGGCACACTGTATGCGACACAATGCACCACCTAGCCACAGGAGGTATATATCAAACTAATGCATAAAGAAATATGTCATCCATTGCAATGATTGTAAAGTCCAGTTACAGTATTACCAGTATACCACACTAGTCGTTGATGGCAAACCTCTGCCTAACATATGTGCACATTCATTAATATAGGTGTCATACTGCTGTACTAGACTATACATGTTGCTAGATACGCACTTATATCCTGTAACACACATATGACCGAGGGCATGGTACAGGCATACCCACACACACATCAGACATACATACAAGACACAAAGGTATGGCAACCCAGATGAGCTTTACCTGTGTACCATACAGTGCTGTGTGTCAGTACTTACAAAACCTTATGCCTGAGGTATGTAATCTGTGAGGACTACAGGGAACACACAAAACAGTGGTTCCAAGCAATGTGGACATACGCCATACTGTGCTGTTCAAGCCTACAGCTTCAGGTAGTACTACAGTTCATACGGGAGTTGGATTCACCAGCAATACCACTCAATAAGCATACATGTACTGCTTTAGCCTACAATGGGACACCCCAGTCGACACCAAGGGACTATGTCAGACTGTATGCCATACTGATTTTTCTGCCTAGCAATAGCATACACATCTTTTGCTGGGATCACAGCTAGGACACAAAATACCATGATAGTAACAGTTTCCCATTAAGCTATCACACATATACAGAACTTTGACACATTCACCAACACATTCGCCATCACACTCAGTCAACCTCACATAGCAATTATTGCAACAAGTACATGTGGGTGTGTATCAGTTCATAGGTAGGTAATAGGCTATTGGCCCTAGGGCCTATAGAAGCCTAGCCATATGCTACCCTGGCCTTTGACACACATGTAATTTAATTTCACATGCCCCTGTCAAGCAGAGCCACAGAGGTGATTCCCGGGGTGTATTTCCTATCTCCCATCCAATCATCAGGATTATTTATGACGACTGCTAATGAGGAGCTTTGTTTGCTATTGATAGGTGGTTTGTTCCAGAGTATGGGATGTCTCTAAGATAGGAATCTATCCCTCCAGCATGTTCTGTTTATTGAGGTGACAAGGTTTAGGTCCCTAGAGCGTGTAGCTCGTAGGGATTGTGATCTGTTTATGTGGAGCATGTCCAACAGCTCTGGGTTTGACATAGTTTTGTATGTTAGGCAGAGGTCACCTCTGGGTAGGAGGTATGCGACACAGTCTAGCTGTGGTTTTGTGAGACGATCTGCATAGGGCATCTGTTTGAGGCCGGTATTACTCTTTGTGAGGTATGTCTGTGGCCTTTCCAGTTGCTGTAGATGTCTTGTGAGGTACATACCACATGGGGCATTGTACTCTATAATGGGTTTTATGTGTGACGAGTAGAGGGGAACACTGACCTATATTTCCCTGGATGACACACCTTTTGTAATGAGGTGTGCCATGTAGACAGATTACATGACTAGTGTGGCACTGTGATTATCAAAGGGGAGACTACTGTCCACCTGTGTCCCATGGTCTCTTATCACACTTTCGGTGTTAAGTAGACTACCAGCTATGTGGTAGTTCATGGGTACAGAGTTTTTGCCAGAAGGGATGCCAATGCAGTTTCAACATTGAGCTTGAGTCCATGGCTTTGTCACCAGGCATCTGTCACAGTAAATATGACCCTGTCTCTCTCTCTCTCTCTCTCTATCTATATATATATATACATATACATATATATATATATATATATACACACACACACACACACACACACACACACACACACACATTAACATCCATTGGTGTACATATAGATATACATATAGGCACATATACAATCCACCTTTCATGGTGGGAATATCAATTATGCGACGGTTGTGAGGTATACAGTTATGTAATAATATTGCACAGTGTTGTGCGGAATGCATTGAAGGTGTTCTCAGCCCATGTAGCTTTAGCAGGCCTCACTGGCTGCAATACTGCAAACCTGACAAATCATACCCACAGCGTTTAACCACTACATGTCATATACCAGCACTGTATGCTGTCTTGTTTGCCACACACTACAACCTACATAGAAATATGCACATAACAACCTTCACCAACATATATATGTCCACCCTTCACAAACAGTTGCAGTATGTGCCTTGCCCTATGCACATGTACAGATGCTAATATATCTGACACAGACAGATCTCTCTGTATGTGTGTGCCATACACACACGAGGTCCACACTGTTGTAAGTCCGTGGACTTCACGGCTGACCTGTTGGGCCTTGCTGCAACATGAACAGGTGTCACATGTGAGCACACAGTAATATTAGAGGGTGTATATATAGCTGCAAATGCTAGATTAGCATACTAGCCTGGTACAGCAGTTGCCAATGCTAAGCTACACGTTATTACGACTATCATGCATTTGTTACTCTGTCACATCCATGTTTATATAGCTGTATGCGCTACTCTCCCAAACAGCCATTGTGCACACTATTGTACATAACACAGATAACATGGATCAGATGTTTGACATTTAATGCTGAGCTAATGTCACAGTTATATCCCACTGCACATAGCTACACACTGATTTGTCCATGGCAGTAGTTGTGCAGGGCATCTGTGCATAGATACATACTGCTGCCACATATGGATGATTCAAAGTATGTAGGGTACTCTTCAAAAACATCTACTACATGCCAGTAAATACATATCTGTTACATACCTTTCCTTTGTATGTGTTTGTGTTTTTCAGTTCCGTGTGTTTTTTTTTAATATCTTTTTTTTCTGTTGCTGTTGATGTAGATGTCCTCTGTGTCTCTCTCTCTCTCTCTCTCTGTAGCTGCAATGAAATGATTGCATGTGTGGACAGCAAGTACAGTCTGCTTTTATAGGTATCTGCACATGTGCATGTGATGGCCTCTGCACCAATTGGTGGCCACCATTTGGTAATTGCATGCAGCCTGCTGTGTGGTAATTGCAGTATTCACTGTCATAGCAACTCAGTGCTATAAATTGCTAAGTCAGGTAGGCGTAGCCCTTTCATCTTTCCAAAGTGGGGCCCATGCTTGTTTGCTGTGGACACCGTTGTGTAAGTCAGAAGGTTGGTATATTTCTTATATCTGAAGCTAGGGGTGTAGCCAGTGATTTGAATGTTGTACTCAGACCTGAATGTTGCCACTTCCAGTACACAGTTGTCAGTGTAGAATTTTACTCACCCCTACAAATGCTAACACAAAATACATGGGAGTATGTAGTTTCTTTTCTACTTATACAGTTAGCTGCCATACATACGTAGTTATTGAGATGTATTCATTTGGCACATGGACTGTTTGTGAACTGCTATACTGTGAATATTAATGTACTCACTTCTGCACAGTTTGTGCTTTTTTATTGTTGACATTAGCACAGGATGCTCAAGAAAACTGGACAATTCCAGTACTGAGTATGCCTTCCTACATCCTTGCTGGACCCTGAACACACAGGTATTTTGTACGTTTGGGTGGGGATTGTCCTGCTGTGATACTGTGTGGGGGTTGTAAAGTGCTGCTGTAACATTATTTACTGCTAGAATGGCTGGTTCTGTTATCACAGTCATGTAATGCAATTCCACAATGACTGCTGGTAAAGTTCCACAGAACAGGTTTTGTGTTATGGCATTCCTATCTTTCCTTTACATTCACTCATTCTGATGCATGATATAGCCATTTCAGCAACAACCTGCTGTATATCTACTGTGGCTTAGTGGTACTTCATGCAGTCTAGTGTGTCCTAGTCCGGGGTTTGAGACTGTCAGAGGTGTTTTATTTTGCTGCTGAGCAGAACAAGGGCCCTCACATGTAGGGTGACTAAGGCACTTTTAAGCAGTTGTAAGTGGGTTTGCGCAAAGCTTAGCAATACTTAACTAAGCGCACACTCGCGCAAACCCGCTAACTACTGCTTAAAAGTGCTTACTCCCACTAACCCCGCACTCATTTCTTTGAAAGAAAAGAAAATGGGGAGATAGGAAAGTGGTGAAAAAGGGGCACAAAGAGGGAAAGACAGTAGGGAAAACAGCTAAGGATGTGCAGGACAGGAATAGGGAAGTCCATCACTGCCCATTTCTTTAAAAGCAACAGCTGTGCATATACTAGAAATTTGGAGGGAAATTTGAGACCTTCCACCCCTGAGAGAGGGGTGAGGACAACAAAGTATGTTGTACTGCCAATTAAATATCAGTTTATGTGTCCAGCGGACATGTGTGCAAAATGGTCATCTATGTATGGGGCATCATTTCTTTTGGGAGCAGATTGCCCTTTTTTTTTTTTTTTTTTCAGGTGAGAGTGGAATGTGGGGTAGGGGAAGTAGGTATATTTGGGGAGGTAGGTTGGGGAGATAAACAGACAAGACAAACAAAATGTATACAGGGGTGCAATATGACACGTGGTGGATGAGCACCATTGACGGGGAAGGATGTTTGGAAATCGCAAGCCCATGAGCCCACAGATGGCAACAGTGGAACTGAGATCACCACCCATGGACAGTCACCACTGCACCTTCACAGCCCAGATGGTGGCTGTGCTGGGGGCTGCGTAGGAGGGGCAGGCTCACTCATGAGTCGCACCACACGTGCCTCAAGCTGGCGTAGACGATCAGCGACTGAACGCTCTATCTCCCTACGCACCACAGCCCGGACCGTTTGGAGGGTGATAGGTGACCCTCCTCCAGCCACGCTTGCTCATGGGGAACGAGCCCCATCCCCTGCAGTGCTTCCACACAAAGGTGGTACAGGGCCAACGGAGGAGGAGGTCCTGGGCTGGGCACCGGACCTGCTGGTGCCAGGTGCCATCGCCAGCTGAGGTGGGACAGGTGGGTCCGCTGGGACTGGCCTTCCCATACGTTCTATGTTTAGGAGGATTTAATGACAGTATGGGTTGGTAACAGCCAACAGCATTCCAAATTAGTTGTAACAGCATGTAGTAGTATTCCCATTAACCCAACACACCAGAGTTCCAACAGTTGAACGGCAAGCATATCACATGCATATATAGAACAACAGTGGACATTCCAACAGCATGCAGGATTGATTGGTGGCAACAGGCCACCAAGATTGTGGTATTTGAACAGGGCACATGCATCAAAGTAAATGCAGATATTTATAAACCAATAGGATATATGTCCCAACAAATGTTTTGTGATTAGACATACCCATTGAGGTGTGGAATTGCAATTTTTATGCACGTACAGTAGGGTGTAAAAAGGTACCTCCATTAACAACTTATATGTACTTATAGTTTGCACTACATTCCTATTGACTGCAGGTATATATCTCCTACATGTATTATTACACTAGGCAATGTCCGTTAAATTGTGAAATGGGTTTTGCTAGTTCCTTATATACCTGACCTGTATCTGACATACAAACTGTCCAGGATGCAGATGTTACTGCTACATATTTATATATTTTATTTATATTTATATATCTACATATCTGGATGTGTTCAGGTGACATTATCAGTTATATTTTAACAGCCCCCTACATTTCTAGCAGCACACTGACATTTCTGGGGAACACAATAACAAGCTACTCATGTGCCAGATTTACCTCTACATGCCAGCCATGAACCAACAGTTGAGGACTGTATATATGCTTAACAGCTACTGGCAGTCCCTTCATCCACTTTATATAGGCCTACCCAAGTGTGGGATGACAACGCTTAATACAACAGTACTATTTCTATAATGCAAGAGTACACCAACATTTCGAAGCAAGTGACACGGACACACTCCAGGAATTATACCTTTATTAATTACATTACACACTTTTCTAGAGGCTCTCTCATTTATTTGATATTACAGTGCATGCAGAAGACTTATTCAAGGTGTATTACACGTTTAGTAATGGGTTACAACACTCTTTTTCAGGCTCTCTCACTTATTTTACATAACAGTACATGCAGAGAAGTTATTCAAGACTTATTATACCTTTATTATTGGGCTACAACACTTTTTTTCAGGCTCTCTCACTTATTTTATATAACAATACATGCAGAATAATTACTAACCTGCCTGGTCGCGCAGCCTTAGCAGCCTATCTGCATAGGCTTGCTGATTCACAGCACGGACACCTGCAGCTGTGAAGTAAATGAAGTGATATTGAGACAAATAACTATCCATAATATCAACTACAATAGCAATTCTTACATACTTCATTCCATGGCTACCTACTCAGTAGTGGGGCATTTTGCATCCCACGGGCCTCCTGTATCCACTGGTTCAGTTGTTTCTACTTGCGTCTCTTCAGGTCTGAGTAGTGGTGTCTGACCTGCTCACCAGTCCGTGGGACACCTGTGGCACTGGTGAGATCATGTGCGAGACGGTTCCAGGTTTCCGCTTTGTATTCAGTGCCCTGGAACTGGCCCTGCAGGAGTCTGGCATCATGATTATGGATGAAGAGCCAAACCATCACTTTTCACTCCTCAGTGCCCCCACCGTTGCGCTCGAAAGTGAGAGCCCTCTCCAACACCAGCCATGCTGCCTGCAGATGGGAGCTACAACCAGTTATGTCAAGTATTCCCGCCTATGGAGCTTAAATATGCCTCATTTCCCACACTTATTTGTGATTGGCCGGTTTTGAAAAATCTCAGCTGAAAGCACACCTGCTTAGCACTGGGTAAACCTTCATTAATATGTATGTGTGTGTTGACAGTGTATGAATATCAGAAGCTGTCATGGCTTAGTGGTTCAGTACTGTGATTATGGTGCACAGTATCCCGGGTTCGAGGCCTGTCATTGCTTTTTATTTTACTACTGGCCAGACTGGCTAGGAGGTGTGGCTGTGTTTAGCCGACTTTGCTCAACTTTGCCCAACGTTGCTCGACATTGCCTGACATTGCACTAGTTAGTGCAATGCGTAGCTACGAGCATACATGTATTGTTTGCGCTAGTTGGCGCGATGCGCAGCTACGCGCAAAGCCATTGCGCTAGTTAAAGCAGTGCTAAGGTATGAGCAATTATACTTAAATGTGTTTAATACTGGTAAACTTTGCTTAGCAGTGCTTCACATTGCTTAAGATACATTACTTATGCATTCATCAGTATGCATAACCAATTCACCTTCATATATATATATATATATATATATATATATATATATATATATATATATATAATATCATTCACTACTACAAAAGCCATTTCAATGCTTTTTACTAAAATTTAAAAGATAAATGTCAAGAATTATTTTTCTATACAGATTTCCTACAGAAAATAGAAAGGGGAGTGGAGGGACTCGAACCGGGAATGCCTCCTCTTTGTGCGAAGGGTCTACCACTATGCTATTGCTATTTGGCTTAATTTGCTTATTAGTTTCTTATTATCCTCTTCGATGTCTAAATTGCTAACTGTAGCTATGCAATGGGCAAACCAGCACAAACGCGTGTAAATACAGGCAGCTATTTTGGGGATAATAAAAAAAAAAATAAGAGTTTTACATTTTATAATTGTACAGGGGTTTAGAATGTGGGGGAGTGTAGTGTTGGGTATGTACACATTTGAGCGGACTCGCTCATGTCTGTTGACATTTGACGATTGAGGGACTTGCAGGGGCGTGGATGTTTGGACTGCTCGGCAGTCTGACACGCCCCCTGCACTCGTGCACGTTCCGTGTTAGCCTTAGAGTTAAGTCAGCGCGCCCTCATGAATATGCATGGCGAGCTGACATCTTCCTCTTAGGCTGCAGTTTCCATGTAAGACTTATTTAGTCTTACACGGAGGATTAGTGAATCCCGGGGATTGTTAGAACATATTCCACTAGAGTACCAGCGGTTTCCAGTGACTTACTTTAGAAGTGTTTCTGCAGCAAGTATCATTGAAGTTGCCACACAAGCTACTGTGTCTACCTTCACCACACCAGACAAGAGATGGGATGAGTTTTGGTATAGCCTCTGTTGGGAGTACTGTGAATGTTCACCTCCAAGAAGTAATTAAATACTGCATGGTATTCTGCTTAAGTGTTATTTCCTGTTATACTTAGCATAGCTGGTGTAATGTACCTAAACGTAACAGTATTAGACAGAAAAAAGAAATACACAACCCCACAAGAGGGCACTGCACAAATAATCAATAAAACACGATGAGCAACAACTGCAAAACAGAATTCCAGGACCAGCAATAAACTAAACAGGAGATATTTAATAGCAACACATCCACCGACTAAGCGCTTTCACCTAAAGAGGCATCATCAGAGTCGGTTTACACTTGACAAACACCATATTTAAAGCAATTATGACAAATTAATTGATGACATCAAAATTCAAATGCACCAATGAGCCAAAACACTACTGCTAACTATTTAAAAAGGCAATACCTAAATTTAAAATTGAAACAACTAAAGCATTGGCAAAAAAGAAAAATATTATCATTCTAACCACACATTGCTCAATACAACCAATCTAAACATTTAATTTAATAATTTTGAAACATCTATCCATACTATAAACTTTAAATAGATGACATTGACAATAACAAAACAAAAAACATATACAATTACACTTTTTGTTATATACAATTTGCTTTGTGCTTTAAAACTGGCTTGATGGATATATAATCATTAATGCCAGGAAATCTCATGGCATAAAGCCTCACCTGCCATTCAACTTCTAATAGGACCACCTTGTTACCTATATCACCCCCTTGGTCTTCGTGGATTCTATCTATGACAAAAAATAAGAATTTTTTAAAAACCTTACATTGACAACTATGTAAAAACAAAGCATTGTGTTGATCTTTATTTTTTATACTACGTATGTGTTCACTAATTCGATCACGCAGTCTACGTGTGGTCATACCCACGTAAAATGCATCACATGTAATACATGAAGCAACATAGACTAAATTCCTTGTATTACAATTGCACAGACCCGGGCAGGGTATTGTACAATTGTACATTATGGAGAAAGTACCTAGAGTTAGAAAATCAAAAATGTCTAAGTGTGGTAACTGTAGATGTTGTAGGTTTATTAGTGAGGGTACACATTTAGTCATAAAAGGTTTTGAGCGTACAATACCCTGCCCGGGTCTGTGCAATTGTAATACAAGGAATTTAGTCTATGTTGCTTCATGTATTACATGTGATGCATTTTACGTGGGTATGATCACACGTAGACTGCGTGATCGAATTAGTGAACACATACGTAGTATAAAAAATAAAGATCAACACAATGATTTGTTTTTACATAGTTGTCAATGTAAGGTTTTTAAAAATTCTTATTTTTGTCATAGATAGAATCCACGAAGACCAAGGGGGTGATATAGGTAACAAGGTGGCCCTATTAGAAGTTGAATGGCAGGTGAGGCTTAATGCCATGAGATTTCCTGGCATTAATGATTATATATCCATCAAGCCAGTTTTAAAGCACAAAGCAAATTGTATATAACAAAAAGTGTAATTGTATATGTTTTTTGTTTTGTTATTGTCAATGTCATCTATTTAAAGTTTATAGTATGGATAGATGTTTCAAAATTATTAAATTAAATGTTTAGATTGGTTGTATTGAGCAATGTGTGGTTAGAATGATAATAATATTTTTCTTTCTTGCAAATGCTTTAGTTGTTTCAATTTTAAATTTAGGTATTGTCTTTTTAAATAGTTAGCAGTAGTGTTTTGGCTCATTGGTGCATTTGAATTTTGATGTCATCAATTAATTTGTCATAATTGCTTTAAATATGGTGTTTGTCAAGTGTAAACCGACTCTGATGATGCCTCTTTAGGTGAAAGTGCTTAGTCGGTGGATGTGTTGCTATTAAATATCTCCTGTTTAGTTCATTGCTGGTCCTGGAATTCTGTTTTGCAGTTGTTGCTCATCGTGTTTTATTGAGTATTAGACAGAGTAACCTAGTACTAAGGAAATATAGTTTGCCAGCCTTAAGGGTAGTACACACTTTCCTTAAATAAATATTTAAGGAGATTTCACTTTATCAGTAACGCTTTCCTTTCTTGTAGACTTTTCATAGGTTCATAGGAGATTACTAGTCTAATGGCTTAAGAGCCCCTACAAGCCTGGCCAATATAACCCAATTTTACCCAATATATGACCCCCCTAGGGGCAAGAGGATAGCATTGGTTTGTGCCTAGGTCTTGAGTATCTTTCAGACTGCCTCTGTCCATAAAAGAAATAGGCACTGACCCAGGTGTAAATTTACAGTTCCCTATCCATTGATCCAAACTGCATTTCAAGAGGGCCAGGGAAGGGCTGAGCTTAATGTGACTAGGAAGCCTGTTCCAGAGAAGGGCCAATCTTTGAGACACATATCTTTCTCTCTAGCATGTGTTTGAGTCACTGACTAAGCTTAGATCTCCAGATTGGATGACCCTTGTGCTGTCTTACTTGCAGATATGTAGCAGCTCCATCAGGGCTGCATTTGTGAGTAACTTGTTGGACAGGCATAGGCCATCCCTTATTAGTTGTTAGGAGCCAGAGTAAAGGGATAGGACTTTTAGTCTGTCTGCATAGGGCATGTTGTTTACACACTGTATTTTTCTGTGTGACGAGCCTCTGGGTTGCTGCAGTAGCTGTAAGTGCCTAGTCAAGTGCATGATAAATGGCACATTGTACTTGATTATTGTCAAATGAATGCTGAGTACAAAAGGACTATAATTTCCTTGAATATGGATGCCAAACATTTACTTATAAGTTGTTCCACATAGAAGGACTTGCTCACCACTGTGGACACATGGCAGTCAAAGTTCAGGCTACTCTCTGTGTACCTAGATCGCTCACCTATGAGTCTACTCTTAGGGGTGTGCTGTTGCTTATGTAATTTGCAGGGGTATTTGACTTCCCAAAGGGTATGATGATACATGTTTTCACAATTGGTTTTAGACCATGGTTCTGGCATTAATCATTTGACTGATCTAGACCATCCTATAGGATATTTAGATCAATGGGGAGGTTCAGTGATTGCCCACTGCTTGCAGTTTTCAGCAAATGTTATCATACAGAGGCCTTCCACATTAGCGTTGACTTCAGAGAAGTATATTCCAGACAGGAGTGGTCCCAGCACTAAGCCCTGTGACACACCACATGTAACTGGCCTCTTGCTGGATCTTGATTAACCCACTTTAATGACATGCATCCTATCCATGAGCCAGCTGGCTATTCACCTGGTGATTTAGGGATTTATGTGTTAAATGCCTTGACCAGTTTGAGGTAGGCAGTATGTACTGTTTTAGTCTCATCAATGGCCTTAGAGACTCTCTCAAAGAAATCCACCAGATTCAGTAGGCATGACCTGCTCTTGACAAAGCCAAATTGGGTCAGGTCCAGTGTTTGGAGATTTCATATGTCGTTATTTGATAGGGCCATGATTATTCTTTCCATGGGCTTATATATAAGATTAATTAAACATATGGATATGTAATTTCACACTTGGGTTATCTGCCTGCAGGTAGCCCTCAGTCAGCCCGAATACCAGAGGCTTAGTATTTCTGCACCGGTTGCTGTCTCTTCAAGACTGACGTCAGGTCGTCAGGGGTATTAAAACAGGCAGCCGATGCCATTGCATCAGTCTTTCTTGCCGAGGAGCCCAAAGCAGAAGCAGTTTGCACAAGTACCGGTTGGACACTAGCTGAGTTTTCATTTCCAAATTGAATCATCCTTAAGTCTTCTAAAGCTAAGTACTCCATTGGGGATCCTTTTTCTTGCTCTAACCGATGTCAGAAAAAGTTAACAATTGACTCACCGTGGAAAGCAAATACCACACCGAGATTTCCATTCTTACTGTGTCACCTGTATAGGCCCAGACCACGATGTACCTCGCTGTCGGTTTTGTTCAACGCCCAAACTATTAGTCATCAGGCCCGTATTGTCGCTAAATACTTTCTCTCTCCATCTCCATATTCTAAAATGGCTTAGGTAAGCCATCCTACTACCGATCTTCAGAAAAAATGTAAGGATAAAGACAGACCGCATAGGTCAATACTGCCGACGACGCTTCCGTAAAGCTAGTCTCCAGTTCACCGGTACTAAGTGAGGTGCTTTTGCAGCCCCTGATGCCCGCTTCGATGGATTCACAGGCCACTACCAAGATCGGTTCGGAGTCCGGTATGCCATGAAACTCTTCTTTGACTATGGAACCTGCAGATGTCTCTACCTTGGATGGGTCCGGAGCCACTGTGCAGGCACCAGCTTCCGAGGAAGTGCTTTGTATTACAGATATTCAACACAAACCGACTTCTTTCACATCTTCATTTCTGTCTAAAACTACCAAGTTTCTAAGGCCTAGAGTACAAGCTGCGCCTAAAAAACCTGCAACCCAAACTCAAGCACCTGCTTCCTTGCCACAACATCAAATGCTTAAAATGGTAGAAGACCTGATTATGTTGATTGCCAAAAGAAGAAGGGGAAGGCAGCCTTCCTCTGCTAAACATAAAAGAGATCTGTCCCCCAGCAGCTTTAACTGACCAAGAGTCTGACGACTCTGAGGTTTCTGAATATGAAGACATGCCTTTATCTGCTTATGAGGATTCTGATGCAGAGGACTCCATTCCCTCTGCTTCCCCTCCAGAGGATTTTTCTTTTGGGGAAACCCTACATACTTTAAGAGAGCATTTCCACTGGGAATGCCAGGATTATCCTCAGTCCAAAAAGAGACGCAGAGAATGTTTAGATTTGACACAACACAGACCTTTAGCTATCCCTCCTATTCTGGATGTTGTGGATGATGTCTTTATGGAATCCAGTCTAACTCCAGATACTTTACCCCCTGCTCCATGGAAACCAGACAAGTACTACAGAGTCCCTGACTCTCACAAATTTCTTTTCAAAAATCATACTGCTGACCCAGAGGTCATTGCCCAGGGGCCTAAAGATATAAAAGCAACTTCAGCTAAGAATCCTACCCCTTCGGATAGGGATTCTTGAGCTTTAGACAGATGGGGTAAAAATGTATACACCTCTGCAACTCCTGCCATTAGGGCATTGAATTGCCAGTTTCACATGCTGAAATACCAGCAACATATTATGGAACTTATTAAGCAAAAATTATCTACCACTGTGCAGAAAATAAAGAATTACAGGAGCTTCTGCATTCTGCAAGCCAAGTCAACAGGCATACCTTGCAATGTGGCTTTGATACCCTAGAAGCATCTTGCAGGGCAGCAGTCACTGGTTCTGCACTGAGAAGGCATGCTTGGCTTAAGGAGCAGACCTTGCCAGACCATGTCAAATCAAAATTACTAGATGCTCGTTTGAACAAGGACAGTCTGTTTGGCACCAAAGCAGAAGAGGTTTTAAAAAGATGGAAGAAAAAGCTAAGTCTATGCAGACAGTCAAAGATTTTTTTGCAAGTGCAGCCTTCAGGATTCAATAGGCATTGCCCCTCGAAACATTGGTCCTTTCTTGCCCCCTCAAGGCCATCTCAAACTAGACTCAGTGCAAACAGCCCCCCCCAGATTACAGTCTAAGGGTATGCAGTGATCTAAGCAATGGAGTACCTCCACTTCTAAAACAGGGAGTGCTAAGCCACCCCTTTATGGAAAGAATTCACAATGACTTCTCAACTCCACTCCTCACCTCTGCCCAATTGCTCATGCCCCTAGGAGGAAAAGTTGCCCATCATGCAAAAAACTGGACCTCCATCACCAAATACCGATGGGTCATCAACATTGTATCCCAGGGGTATAAATTTTAATTCCACTCACTGCCAACCCCAAAAGGGTTCTCAGACCTGCCTCCAAACCAGTGGGCAGAGGCACAAAACCAAGTTCAATCCCTGCGCTCCATAAGGGCAATTCAACCTGTTCCTGCAGAACAGATAGGTCAAGGGTTTTACTCTAGACTTTTGCTGGTACCCAGAAAAGAGGGCACTTGGCACTCAGTCCTAGCTCTTTCCATTCTAAACACCTTCCTGGTGGTACCAAAATTCAAAATGCTCACCCTTCAGCACCTTCTCCCTATGCTGTCCAAAGATGCCTGGTTAGCCACCCTAGACCTAAAAGAAGCCTATTTGCACATCCCTATCAGGGACTCATGCAGGAAATACCTACATTTCAGGGCAGGATCTATGCATTGTTAGTTCTCTGCTCTTCCCTTTGGCTTATCCACTGCTCCCATAGTCTTCACAAAATGCCTGGCTCCAGCCATTGCTTATTGCAGACAGAGAAAGATTCAAATTTACCCTTACCTGGATGATTGCCTGATTCAGGCAGACAGTCAGGGAAAGCTATTGCAGCACCTGACATTTGTAAAGAATCTTCTATCTTCCCTGGGGTACACTATCAATGAAAAGAAATTGAAACTAGTCCCCAGTCAAAAGTTGTATTCCTGGGAGCAAGCGTGGACACAGCATCCCAGATGGCATTCCTTACTCCAGAAAAACAAGCCTATCTAACAGGCTACTTCACTCAAATGGCCAGCAAAACCCAGCTATTCACAAGGAAAATCCTGTAGGCCCTAGGGTTCATGGCCTCTTGCATCCTACTAATTCCATATGCCAGACTGCATATGAGGAAACTTCAATGGTACTTGAAAAGTCTTTGGTGCCAACATTCTCAGGACCTGGAAACTGTCATACCTATCATACATTGTATAAGGACAGAGTTTCTCTGGTGGGCAGCAGCATGCAACCACAACAAGGGACTTCCCTTTACTCAACCCCACACCGCCCAGACCCTAATCACAGATGCATAAGACTATGCCTGGGGGCACATCTGGACGACAGCTTTCAGATCCCTACTCTCACCAGGACTCTTGCTAATAAAAAAAGACACCACCACAGTTATGTGGCACATCAACAAGCAGGGGGGAACCCACTCTTACCCACTCTGCAGGCTAGCCATGGCCCTGTGGAACATGGCTTTGGACATGCATATTTATCTGCAAGCTCAATTCCTTCCAGGCAAACAAAACTTTCTGGTAGACGACTTAAGCAGAAATCTCCTAGACCCACATGAGTGGCAATTAGATCCCATCACTTTCAGCCTTCTAACCCAGAAATGGGGGACCCTGGAGGTGGACCTTTTTGCCTCCCCTACAATCACCAGGTCAGCAAATTCTGCACCAGGACACCTCACAGCAGGGCCTGGAAAGTAGATGCCCTATCCGTCCAGTGGGTAAACCTCTCAGTCTATGCATTTCCCCCTCTGCCTCTTCTCACAAGAATATTACTCAAGATAAGACAGGACAGACCAAGGGCAATCCTGATTGCCCCAGACTGGCCACGCCAGCACTGGTACCTACTACTGTGCATCCTGTCACCGGTGCCACCCTGGCACCTACCCCAGATCCCAATCCTCCTCACTCAGCAGGAGGGACAGATCTTGCATCCACAACTGCAAACCCTGAATCTTGCAGCCTGGCTTATTCCTTGAATTCTCCCCCAGTGACCAGCCTTAGCTAGCAGGTGCTGGACGTCATTCTTGAAGCCAGAAGACCCAGTACAAGGAAATATTATGCTGATAAGTGGAAAAGGTATTGTTCCTGGATTCAGTCTAAAGGAGAGGACACAACACTGCCCTCCTTACCTCTAATCCTGGATTATCTAGCAGATCTACTCCACAGAGGCCTATCCTTCTCTTCCATTAAGATCCATGCCTCTGCATCCTGGCTCATTACAACACTGAGCCACCTCTCTTCTCTCATCAAACAGTTCCTGAGAAGGGCAAACAACTTAAGGCCACCAAGGAGAGCAACCACCCTCACTTGGAACCTTAACTTTGTACTGGAAAAGCTCACGCTACCCCCTTTTGAGCTTGCAGCGTCAGCAGAGTTAAAATTCCTCTCTTGGAAAACAGCCTTGCATCTGGCCATCACTTCAGCTAGAAGAGTGTCTGAGCTACAAGCACTAATGGCTGTGGAACCTTTCATTAATTTTCATGCTGACAGGGTCTCCCTCAGGACTATCCCTTCCTTTATGCCTTAAGTGGTGTCCAGTGTGGCTGTCAACCAATCTATCAATTTGCCAACCTTCTTCCCTAATCCTCAAAATAAAGGGGAAAGGATCCTGCACTCCTTGGATGTGCACAGACAGCTCATATTCTACCTTGATAGGACTATACCTTTCAGGAAATCTGACCAGTTACTAGTCAGTTTTGCACCAGGGGCAGAGGGTAAGGCCATTTCAAAACAAGCAATTTCCAAATGGATAGCACAATGTATCCATTTCTGCTACAAACACCATGGGAAACCAACCCCTCAGGGGTCAGAACGCATTCCATGAGGGCAACTGCTACCTCTACAGCATTCCTCAGGGGAGTCACTACCAGGGACATTCTGGAAGCTGCTACCTGGAGTTCTGTTCACACTTTCACCAAGCATTACCACCTACCTATCTTTTCCAAACCCGGGGCACGTTTTGCAACAGCAGTCCTGCAGGGCATACTAGCCAGCCCCAACTCTTCTTGACTGCCTCCAGCCATTCTTCAGCTTTAGGAATCAACTCAAGTGTGATGACTGCAACAGTGAAACATGAAGAACATAGTACAATTGTGTACACTTACCATAAATGTTGATGTTCGAGTGTATTTACTGTTGCAGTCCAGGTTTCCCACCCTTCAGCCCCCTTTTCTCTTCCTCTTTCTAAGTCTATTACTCACCCCTTGCAGGACTATTGGTATTTACTTTTTACTGGTGGTGTTTTCCCACCATAACTTAGCTCCCTATTTGGGGGGCTCCTGACATTTGGGGCAAGAAAAACTGATGTAATAGTGTTGGCTGCCTGTTTTTATACCCCTGACGACCTGACATTCTTGAAGTGACAACAACTGACTCAGAAATACTAAGTCTCTGGTATTCAGGCCGACTGAGGGCTACCTGCAGGCAAATAACCCAAGTGTGACAACTGCAACAGGGAATACACTCAAACATCTACATTTATGGTAAGTGTACACAACTGTATTTTTTTGCAGTTTGACCTGGGTTTATTTTGGTCTGGTTACTGCCATTTCTATGCAGTTGTTTATATTGTTGTACAGGGCTTTTTATACACCTCTACATATGTTTCTGTGTTTTCTGGATTTAGGGGAGCTTGGAAACTAGCTATGCCATCCCTTAATATGAGGTAATTTGCCTTAGAGAAGTTCTTAAAGTTATTGGGGTGAGGTGGGGTAACTAGTTTTACCTTTATTTGAAGGGTGACTGCTTTGTGATCTGATCTTACCAGTGTGAATATCACAGCAGCACTCTCCCATATTTGTGAGTACCAGGCCTAGGAAAATTGTTCTTCTAGTGGGAGTACAGACTTGCTGCTAAAGAGAATTTGCATTTGCAAAGTTAAGAGATCTTTGTGCCTACATGTTAGTAGTTGTGTATGCCTCCCAGTTAATGGAGGGTAGTTAAAATCACCTATGTGTATGGTACTGGGCTGGCAAGTACAAATATACTCTGTCATTGTCCATGTTGGTGTGAATGACCTGAGACGTACCTCCCTGGACTACATGAAAAGAGACATGGAGGAGCTCTCTGATCTTGTAGCCCAGGCCGGTATGTCCCTAGCCCTGAGTAGCATCCTGCCATCACCCAGAATGACACCACAGTACAAGGACAAAATGATTGACTTTAACAATTGGCTAAGCTTCTGGTGTCATTCTAAGGAAATCTAGTATCTGTCTGCCTGGGATGACATGATCGACAGACCACGCTGCTTTGCCAGAGATGGTCTGCACCTGTCGCCCTTGGGATTCCGGATACTGGCAAAACCTCTTGCCACCCCTATAGTGCCTTTTTTAGGCAAGGTTCAAATGACAAATTCACCACCGTAACAGGTACAAGCAAGCAAAATCTGAGGGTAATGCTACTCAATGCTAGAAGTCTAAACCTCAAAATGCACTCACTCTAGGCACTCCTTAAAATGGAGAACATTGACATCTGTGCAGTGACAGAGACCTGGTTCAAAGCTCCACAGAGCACCCCTGCATTACCAGGCTATAATTCATACCACACCTTTCGGCCACCAAACCCGGACCGAAACACTAAAGGTGGAGGCGTGTCCATATTCATTAAAGATATCCACACCTCCAAGCTAGTTGCTCAGCATAATGCATCCGAGATTATCCAAGTTCAACTAACTATGAGCAAAACTGCAATCCAGATTGTAGCTTGCTACAGACCCCCCACCATGCCTCAGGATTCCCACTCCTCTTTTCTTGATACACTGGAAAATATTAAGGTACAACCCAACACTCTAATAATGGGTGATTTCAACTACCCTACCATTAACCTGGTGGTCTTTTGCCATAAACAAACTCTACAACAGAAGAAAGAAACTGTTGCAAAAAAAGAGTAAAATCCCACGATTGGAGGAACTCCCTAGTCAGCCTCAGTAAAAAGCTGAGATCCCGCATAAAATCCTCCAAAGCTAGTTATGAAAACAAAATTGCCACTGATTCTAAAGACAACCACAAAGCATTCTATAGCTATGTCAAAAATCTCAATGGCAACACTCAGATCTGCTCTGAGTTACAGCATAATGACACTAAATATACAGAACCAACTGATATTGCCAACATCCTGGCAGATAGGTTCAGTGCTAACTTTACCCCCCTCTCAACCCCTAAAGGGCCCATCTTTATACCGGAAGAATGCAAAGTTCCTGTAATCATGGCTGCACAGGTAAAAACTTCACTCTCCAAAGCCAAGAACACAGCATCCATGGAACCTGACAACATCCCAGGCTGCCTTCTACATGAACTACAGAATGAACTGGCACCCCACCTAAGTACCATCCATGTTCAATCATAGCCTCACCTCAGGCTTTGTGCCCATTGAATGGCGCACTGCAACAGTTATCCCACTCCACAAAGGGGGGTCCACAACAGACCCCGGGAACTACCACCCCATTAGCCTGACAAGCCTTGTCTACAAGGCCATGGAACGTATCATCATGGAACTCATAAACAAAGACATTGGAGATCTCCAAACCCTGGACCCCACACAGTTTGGGTTTGTAAAAGGCAGATCATGTCTCCTAAACCTGATAGACTTCTTTGAAGTAGTCACCAAAGCCATAGATGAGGGTAAGGTGGTTCACACAGCCTATCTAGATCTCGCAAAGGCGTTCAACACCATCCCCCACTCTGGAATTATAGATATACTCACTAAACTAGGTATAAATCCCTATGTCACAAGATGGGTTGCCAACTGGCTTACTGAAAGAACCCACACTGTGAAAATAGCAGACTCCAAATCAGACTTCAGACCAGTGACAAGTGGAGTACCACAGGGTTCAGTCCTGGGTCCTCTCCTGTTTGGTATCTACTTCTCTGAAGTACAGGCTAATACAGAAAGTCTTTGGCTAACTAAATTTGCAGATGACTGCAAACTAGGAGCCATAATTGAAACTCCTAACGATGTGGACATCCTACAACAGGGCCTCACTGAGACAGATGCCAGGTGTCAAAGACATGGTCTCAAGCTCAATGCCAAAAAGTGCATTGTCATCCCCTTTGGTAAAAATTGTCTACCCATGAACTACCACATAGGCGGTAGTCTACTTAACACTGAAAGTGTGATAAGAGACCTTGGGACACAGGTGGACAGTAGTCTCTCCTTTGATAATCACATCGCCAAAGTGGTCAGGAAATCCTTCTACATGGCACACCTCAAAACAAAAGGTTTCTCATCCAGAAAAAAAGAGGTCATTGTTCCCCTCTACTCATCACTCATTAGACCCATTATAGAGTACAATGCCCCTTTTAGTATGTACCTCACAAGACATCTACAACAACTGGAAAGGCCACAAAAATACCTCACAAAGAGGATTACTGGCCTCAAACAGATGCCTTACGCAGACCGTCTCAAAAAACTCCAGCTTTACTCCGTCGCATATCGCCTACTCAGAGGCGATCTCTGCCTAACATACAAAGCTATGTCAAACCCAGAGCTGTTGGACATGCTCCACTTAAAGAAATCCCAATCCCTCTGAGCTACACGTTCTAGGGACCTAAACCTTGTTACCACAATAAACAGAACATGCTGGAGGGATAGATTCCTGTCCCAGAGACTTCCCATACTCTGGAACAGACTACCTATCTATGTCAAACAGAGCTCCTCATTAGCACTCTTCTAGAAAAATCTTGATGATTGGATGGGTAATAGGAAATTCATCCCGGGGATCACTTCTGTGGTTCTGCTTGACAGGGGCACAGGAAAATAATTTTCTTGGGTGGCGAAAGCCAGGGTACATTTTTGGCTAGGCTTGTATAGGCCCTAGGGCCAATAGCCTAGTACCTACCTATGAACCTATGGTGAGCTGGTTCATGGTGGGGGACCTGTAACTAGCAAGAATTTAGTAATGGAGTTTTCCCATGGGTAGGTGGACATGGAGTAGCTCAAGCCTTGAGGTGTGCTTATCTTTTATGTAGACAGATACGCCTCCACCTTTTCCTGTTTCATGTGCAGTGGGTGGTCGCAACATATGAAGGTGCTTTCTGTGGCTTTGAACCTTGTTTCAGTAACTGCACAGACATCAGCAAGAGCTTCTAGGGAGTGCATTTTATTGTTGAGATTCCTTTTTATATAGATACTCCTTTTAATATAGGTATCTGTGCATGATTGTAACCATTTGCAAGTTTCTTTGAGCTTTTTGCATACTTATTGTGTAGTAACAGCTTGGCTTAATACTGGGCATTTGCCATAAGCGCATTTTCCCTGAAGGGTTTCTAAATCAAAAAACTGAACCGAGCTGGCAGCATTGGAACTATATAGGAGTCTCACTTCACCTGCTGTTATAAGCCTGTGCAGGTGAGAAACCAGCCTTAGCTTTTGCAAGGAAGATGAACAGCTTGAAAAATATGTCAGAGCTGAGGGAAACAGAAGGCTTGTAAACCTAAATGTTATGATGTTATACCTGACCTTGCCTCTAATATTTGCTGTTATGGTAGGTATGTTACACAAATGTAATATGCAGACCCATTAGTGCAAGAAAACCAAAGCTTGCATTGCTAATGACTGTAATTGGTTCTGTGAGCTCTTGTAATCTGTCATACAGTGGATATAAAGTGTACACACCCCTGTTAAAATGTCAGGTTTTTGTGATATAAAAGTGAGACCACAGTAAATTTCAAAAATTTTCCCACCTTTATTGTGACCTATAACCTGTACAATTCATTTGAAAAACATATCTGTTAGGGGAAAAAATATAAAAAATAAAAAACGGACAATAAGCTGGTTGCATAAGCATTCACACCCTTAAACTAATACTTTGTTGAAGAACCTTTTGATTTAATTACAGCATTCAGTCTTCTTGGGTACACACCTGACATCAATTAAAGAGACTCCGATTAACACCAAATAAACTTCAGCTGTCTTAGTAGGATTTTCCTGACATTTGCTCAGTTGTCTGCTATAGCAAAAGCCATGGTTCGCAGAGAGCTTACAAAGCATCAAAGGAATCTCATTGTTTAAAGGTATCAGTCAGGAGAAGGGTACAAAAAATTTTCACAGCATTGGCTATTCCGTGGTAGTGCAATGGTAGCATTGTCGCCTCACAGTAAGATGTTGTCCGGTTCGATTCTCAGCTAGCGCGTCTTCTGCGTGGAGACATGTGTGAATGGGCGTACCTTCCTTGAAGGTTGTGCATCAGGGCTGGTAATTCGGCATGTAAAAATCAACTACCAATCATTAGCAGACCGGAGTTCCGCTGTGGCGACCCCTAACCGGGAAAAGCCGAAAAACACAAACAAAATTGGCTATACCATGGAACATAGTGAAGACAGTCATCAAAAAGTGGAGAAAATATGGGACAACAGTGACGTTGCAAAGAACTGGACGTACCTCCAAAATTTATGAAAAGACATGATGAAAACTGGTCAGGGAGGCTGCTAAAAGACCTGCAGCAAAACTGAAGGAGCTGCAGTAATTTCTGGCAAGTACTGTTTGTGTAATACATGTGACAACAATCTCCCATATTCTCCATATGTCTGGACTATGGGGTAGGGTTGCAAGACGGAACCCTTTTCTTACACAGAAAAAACATTCAGGCCCAGCTAAAATTAGCAAAACAATACAAGTCTCCCAAAAGCATGTGGGAAAATGTGTTATGGTCTGATGAGACCAAGGTTGAACTTTTTGGCCACAATTCTAAAAGGTACATTTGGCACAAAAACAACACTTCGCATCACCAAAAGAACACCATCCCCACAGTGAAGCATGATAGTAGCAGTATCATGCTTTGGGGGTGATTTTCTTCAACTGGAACTGGGGCTTTAGTCAAGGTGGAGGGAATTATGAATAGTTCCAAATACCAGTCACTTTTGGCCCAAAACCTTCAGAGGTCTGCTAGAAAGATGAAGATGAAGAGGAATTTCACCTTTCAACATGATGACCTCAAGCATACATCCAAATCAACAAAAGAATGGCTTCACCAGAAGAAAATTAAAGTTTTGGAATGGCCCAGCCAGAGCCCAGACCTAAATCCAATAGAAAATCTGTGGGGTGACCTGAAGAGGGCCGGGCACAAGAGATGCCCTCACAATCTGACAGATTTGGAGTGTTTTTGCAAGGAAGAGTGAGCAAATATTGCCAAGTCAAGATGTGCCATGCTGATAGACTCCTACCCAAGAAGACCGAATGCTGTAATTAAATCAAAAGGTGCTTCTACGAAGTATTAGTTTAAGGGTGTGCACACTTATGCAACCAGCTTATTATACATTTTTTTATTTTTTTTATATTTTTTCCCCTAAAAGATTTGTTTGTTTTTCAATTGAATTGTACAGGCTATAGGTCACATTAAAGGTGGGAAAAGTTTTGAAATGATTTATTGTAGTCTCATTTTTTTATATCACAAAAACCTGGCATTTTAACAGGAGTGTGTACACTTTTTATATCCACTGTATATTCATTGAGTTTGCTCATGTCAAACAGCCTTTAGAGAGGAATGGAGATTAGGATTCGTGTGTTTGTCTTTAAAAGGAAGTCACTTTTTCTTAAAACTGGCAAATGCAATCTTTTTTTTTTCAAACACCTTTACTGAATTACCACTTGTGACATAGGCAAATTTACATTCATATAAAAGTAATAAAACTATATTAATGACATAGGCAAGTTTACATTCATATAAAAGTAATCAAACTATATTAACATAACAGACATTATACTTCACATATATTGCTATATATCATAATAACCTGAGCAGTATTACATAAATTATTCAATTCCTGTATTTTTTAAACAAGAAACATATTTATTAAACCATCACTTACTATATAGACACTCATACATTTATATAAATGAAAACAAACCACACCGACACAATCCTAGTTGCAAGAACTTTACATCACAAACCATACTGACACACTCCCAGTTGCAAATATTATATTTCACTTACAATCTACCCAATTTTTCTCACTCGGACATTACACAGCTCACTTAAGTCCTGCCACCTTTTAAACCTCATTCTTCCCTTGTATGTATTGTTACCACAATTCCCATTTTCCTATGCAGGTTGCTCCTACCTCTTTCTAAAGATATCGAGTCATATTCAATCTGTTACTACATTCACTACTTCCAGTATAGCTGGTTTAGATTTTGATTTCCATTTTCTAGTAATTGCTTTTTGGCAGCCACCATTATTAGACACAGCAAGGCCTAACCATGTCAAGCAATTCCGATTCTGTATCATAGCTCAAAAAAATCATCTCCCTCTTCAGACCAATCGGCCCACCCAGCATCTCCAGCAGTACATCCCGCAGGGAATCCCTAAAGTCTGCCAACTCACTGCACTCCCAGAAAATGTGTTCCCAGTTACCTCTTGCTTCCCCTTCACACCTCCAACATTTGCTGTCTGTCTGGGAATAAATTCTCTGGAGTCTACACAGGGTATAAAAATACCTATTTAAACATTTCCAGGCAAAAATCGTAAATCTTCTAGATCTTTTTGGATATTTTGGAGACATAAATATATCCTCCCATTGATGTCCTTCTATTCTCATTTTGCAGTATTCATAACAGTAGGGAGGTCGCTGCCTGCAGCACCAGACATCCGGCCAGTATACCAAAGTCTTTGGATAAGGGGTACGTGCAACTTTGCATGTTAGAGGCATAAACTGACATTGGCTGTATATGTGACATCTGCACATACCCAATTCAGAACTTCTCTGCCGCAGTGATCTACAGACTTCCGATCGCCAGCTCGTGAAATCTGGTTGTTCAATTGCATTCGGCTGTCTGCATTTCAAGTTAAGTATACTTTGGGACTTTTGATTATACCTTTTTTCTTGTATTCCAGATGCATATATCAGCTAGGAAGGGAAATTGTGCTTGTGGAAGACAGATTCTACAAAAGGACATGTACGACAAGTGTTTGTTTTGCTTAGGGGCAGGCCATGACTACAAATCTTGTGAAATCTGCCTGTCCTTAGTCCCCAAAACGTTGAGAAGTTGTCTGACTGCTTTAAATATATATTTAGAGAATCAAAGGCTCTGACATTTGGCATTAGGTATGCAGGGTGAGGTAGGTACCTCTGAGGAGCCACCTTGGAAGAAGTCCAAAAAATTTAGGCCTGCTGACTATGCTGCACCGCAGGAGCCTGGTGAGAATTTCGAGGCGGATGATAGCCCAGGGTCCCATCTGACGTCGGTTTTACTGCTGGAACTGGGAACCATGGTGGAAGCCGGTTCAGTGGAAATCCAGAGTCCACTGAGGTTGATGTTCTTCGTGTTTCACTGTTGCAGTCATTACACTTGGGTTATTCTGCCAGGGGTAGCCCTCAGTTGGCCCGAATACCAGAGGCTTAGTATTTCTGCATCGGTTGCTGTTGCTCCAGGTCTGACGTCAAATCGTTAGTGGTATAAAATCAGGCAGCCGATGCCATTACATCAGTCTTTCTTGCTGAAGAGCCCGAAGCAAAAGCAGTTTGTACTAGTGCTGGTCGGCCACTACCCGAGTTTGTCTTTTCCAAAATTGAAGCTGAAGTCTTCTAAAGTTATGTACCCCATTGGGTATCCTTTTTTCTTGCTCTAACCGATGTCAGAAAAGGTTAACAATTGTCTTGCCTGTGGAAAGCAAATACCACAACAAGATTTCCGTTCTTACTGCATCACCTGTTTAGGCCCAGACCACGACGTCCCTCACTGCTGGTTTTGTGCTTTGTTCAACACCAGAACTCTGTGTTGGGCCCTTGTCATAGCTAAATACTTTCCCTCTAGATCTCCATATTCCAAAATGGCTTTGGTAAGCCATCCAACTACCGATCTTCTGAAAAAACATAAGGATAAAGACAGAGACAGACTGCAGAGGTCCAAAACTGCCGACGATGCTTCCGTTAAGCTAGTTGCCAGTTCGCTGGTACTCAGTGAGATGCTTTTGCAGTCCCTGATGCCCACTTCTATGGATTCGCAGGCCGCTACCAAGACCCGTTTGGAGAACGGTATGCCACAAGACTCTTCTGCCACAGGACTAAGGATCCTGTGGATGTCTCTACCTTGGATGGGTCCAGAGCTGCTGAGCAAGCACTGGCTTCCGAGGAAGTTCTTCAGCACAAACCGACAACTTCTTTCGCATCTTCAGTTCTTTCTAAAACTACCAAGTTTTTAAGGCCCAGGGTACGAACTACGCCTAAAAAAACGAAGACCCAAACTCAAGCACCTGCTTCCATGCCTCAATCTCAAATGCTTAAAATGGTGGAAGACCTTATCATACTTATTAGGGGAAGCCATTCTACCCCTTCTAAAAGAAAAAGAGACTTGTCCCCAGCAGCTTTATCTGACCAGGAATTCGACGACTCTGAGGTTTCAGAATATGAAGACATGCCCTTGTCTGCTTAAGAGGATTCAGATGCAGTGGAATCCATTTCCTCTGCCTCTCCTCCCGAGGATTTTTCTTTTGATGAAACCCTACATACTTTGAGAGAATATTTCCATTGGGAATGTCAGGATTATCCTAAGTCCAAAAAGAGACTCAGGACATTTTTAGATTTACCACAGCACAGACACTTAGCTATTCTTCCTGTCCTGGATGTTGTAGATGATGTTTTCATGGAATCTAGTTTAACTCCTGACACCCTACCAGCTGCTCCCAGGAAACCTGACAGGTATTACAGAGTCCCTGACTCTTACAAATTTCTTTTCAAAAATCCTACTGAAGACCCAGAGGTCATCTCCCAGGAACCTAATGGAATAAAAGCAACCGTAGCCAAGAATCCCACCCCTTCAGACTGGGATTCCAGAGCTTTAGACAGATGGGGTAAAAAAGTGTACACCTCTGCAACTCTTGCCATTAGAGCACTAAATTGTCAGTTCCACATGTTGAAATACTAGCAACATACAATGGAACTCCTTAAACAAAAATATCTACTTTTCTTGCTTGTGCAGAAAATAAAGAATTACAGGAACTTATGCATTCTGCAAACCAAGTTACTAAGCACACCTTGCAATGTGGCTTTGGTGCCCTAGAAGCATCCTGGAGGGCAGCAGTCACAGGTTCTGTACTTAGAAGGCATGCTTGGCTTAAGGAACAGACCTTGCCAGACCATGTCAAATCAAACTATTGGACGCACCATTGTTCAAAGACAATGTGTTTGGCACCAAGGCAGAAGAGGTCTTAAAAAAGATGGAAGAAAAAGCTAAATCTATGCAGACAGTTAACGACTTCTTGCAAGTCCAGCCTCCGAGGTTCAGTAGGCATTGCCCCTCCAAGCAGTGGTCCTTTCCAGCACCCAAAAAGGCCAGCTCACACAAGACCCAGGGGAAGCAGACCCCCCCCCCCATACAGCAGTTCCAGGGAATGCAGAGATCTAAGCACTCCACTTCAAAAACAGGGAGTGCTAAGCTACATCCTTATGGAAAGAACTCACAATGACTTTGCAACTCCACCCTTACCTCTGCCCACCTGCTTGTGCCCCTAGGAGGAAAACTCTCCTCTCATGCAAAAAACTGGACTTCCATCACCAATGGCCGATGGGTCCTCAACATAGTGTCCCAGGAATACAAATTTTATTTCCACACACTGCCAACCCTAAAAGGGTTCCCAGATCTTCCCAAACTACTGGGTAGAGGCACAAAATCAAGTCCATTTCCTGCTCTCCTTGAGGGCAATACAGCCTGTTCCTGCAGGCCAGATAGGCCAAGGTTTCTATTCCAGGCTTTTCCTGGTACCCAGAAAAGAGAGCACCTGGCACCCAATCCTCAATCCATCAATTCTAAACACTTTCCTGGTGATACCAAAATTCAAAATGCTCACCCTCCAGCAGCTTCTTCCTATGCTATCCAAGGATGCTTGGTTAGCCACCCTAGACCTAAAAGAGGCCTATGTACACATCCCAATAAGGGATTCTTGCAGAAAATATCTACATTTCAGGGCAGGATATATGCACTTTCAGTTTCTGCGCTTCCCTTTGGCTTATCCACTGCTCCCAGAGTTTTCACAAAATGCCTGCCTCTTGCCATTGCTTTTTGCAGACAAAGGAGTATTCAAATTTACCCATACTTAGAAAACTGCCTGATTCAGGCAGACAGTCAGGAAAAGCTGTTACACCTGACCTTTGTAAAGGACCTCATGACCTCCCTGGGGTACACTATAAATGAAAAGAAATCCAAACTAGTCCCCACTCGAAAAATTGTATTCCTGGGAACAAGCCTGGACACAGCATCCCAGATGGCATTCCTTACTCTAGAAAGACAAGCCTATGTAACAGCCTACTTCTCTCAACTAGCCACCAGAACCCAGTTATCTGCAAGGAAAATCCTGCAAGCTCTAGGGTTCATGGCATCCTGCATTCTACTCATTCCATATGCCAGACTGCATATGAGGAAACTTCAGTGGTACTTAAAACGCCTTTGGTGTCAACACTCTCAGGACCTGGAAACTATCATACCTATGATACCTTGTCTAAGGAAAGATTTTCTTTGGTGGGCAGCAGCATGCAACCACAACAAGGGCCTTCCCTTTTCATAACCCCACACCCTAACCACAGCTGCATCAGATTATGCCTAGGGTGCACACCTGGATGGCAGGTGCATTCAGGGCCACTGAAACCCAAATCAAATGCATCTGCACATCAACCAAAAAGAGATACTAGCTGTTCAGCACACACTGACAGCTTTCAGACCCCCTACTATCCCTAGGGCCTCTACTTATCAAAACAGACAACACCACAGTGATGTGATACATCAACAAGCAGGGAGGAACTCACTCCTATCCCCTCTGCAGGCTAGCCATGACCCTTTGGCACATGGCTTCAGCCATGCAATTTACCTGCTAGCACAATTCCTGCAAGGCTCCCAAAACTCTCTGGCAGTCAACATAAGCAGAAAACTCCTAGACCCACACAAGTGGCAGCTAGACCACAGCACCTTCAAACTTGTAACCCAGAAATGGGGCACCCTGAAGGTGGACCTATTTGCCTCCCACTACAATCACCAGCTCAGTAAGTTCTGCACCAGGGAACCCCACAGAAAGGTCTGGAAAGTGGATGCCCTCTCCTTCCAATGGGTAAACCTCTTGATCTATGCATTTCCCCCTACCTCTACTCACAAGGATACTATTCAAAATAAAGGAGGAAAATCCAAGCGCAGTCTTGATTGCCCCAGACTGGTCATGCCATCACTGCTACCCACTGCTGTGCAGTGTGTGTCACCCCTGCCTCCATGGCACCTACCTCAGATCCCAAATCTCCTGACCAAGCAGAATGGAGAATTCATGCATCCACAATTGCAGATCCTGAACCTGGCAGCCTGGCTTATCCCCTGATCTCTCCTCTAGTTGCCAGCCTAAGCAAGCAAGTCCTGGAAAGTTATATGTGAGGCCAGATGCCCCAGCACTAGAAAAGACTATGCTGACAAGTGGAAAAGGTATTGGACCTGGATCCAGGCTAAGGGAGCTGAAACAGCACAGCCCTCCCTACCACTCATCCTGGATTACCTAGCAGACCTACTTCACAGGGGCTTATCCTTCACTTCTTTTAAAATTCATGCCTCTGCCATCTCTGCTCATTACAGCACAGAGCCACCTCTCTTTTCTCAACTCTCATCAAACAGTTCTGAAGAGGGGCTAACAATTTAAGACCACCCAGAAGAGCTCCTACCCCAGCTTGGGACCTTAACTTTGTGTTGGAGAAGCTCACACTACCCCCCTTTGAGCCTGCAGCTTCAGCAGATTTAAAATTCCTCTCTTGGAAAAGAGCCTTGCTTCTGGTCATCACTTCAGCTAGAAGAGTTTCAGAGCTACAAGTACTAATGGCTGTGGAGCCTTTCATCATTTTTCATGCTGACAGGGTCTCCCTCAAGACTAACCCAACCTTCATGCCTAAAGTGGGATCCAGTGTGGCTCTCAACCAATTTGCCCACCTTTTTCCCTAAGCCTCAGAATAAGGGAGAAAGGATCCTGCACTCTTTAGATGGGCACAGACAACTCAGATTATACCTGGATAGGACTAAGCCCTTTAGGACCAGTTGCTAGTCAGGTTTGCAGCAGGGGTGGAGGGCAAGGCCATATACAAACAAACCATCTCCAAATGGATAGCACACTGTATCCATGTCTGTTACAAACACCATGGGGAACCACCCCCACAGGGCGTCAGGACACATTCCACAAGGGCAACCTCCACCTCTACAGCTTTCCTCAGAGGAGTCCCGCATTACCACCTGCCTATCTTTTCCAAATCCAGGACAGGCTTTGCAATAGCAGTCTTGCAGAGCATACTAGCCAGCCCCACCTCTTATTGACTGCCTCCACCCTTTACGTCAGCTTTGGGAACCAACCCAAGTGTGATGACTGCAACAGTGAAAAATGAAGAACATAGTACAGTTGTGTACACTTACCATAAATGTAGATGTTCAAGTGTATTCACTGTTGCAGTCCTGGTTTCCCACCCTCCATCCCACTTGTCTCTCTCACTCTCTACAAGGATTTTTGGTATTTACTTTCTCCTGGTGGTGTTCTTCCACCCTTACCTAGCTCCCTATTTGGGGGTTCCTGACATTTGGGGCAAGAAAAACTGATGTAATGGTGTTGGCTGCCTGATTTTATACCACTGACGACCTGACATCAGTCTTGGAGCGACAGCAACTGACGCAGAAATACTAAGCCTCTGGTATTTGGGCTGACTGAGGGCTACCCCTGGCAGGATAACCCACATGTGATGACTGCAACAGTGAATACACTCAAACATCTACATTTATGGTAAGTGTACACAACTGTACTTTCAGCCATCAGGCCCTGATGGTGCGGGGGACCCATGGCTCATGGTCTTGGAGGGGCCTACTGCCACTTTACCATCCACCCCAATGTCAGCTTCCAGATCAATTATTACTCCTGTTTCCTTAAAAAAGAAACAAAAAGAAAAGCACAGAACTACAGAATCTACACCTGTATGGGAATCCTTGTCACAGAATTTGTCCATGCCCTTCAGTCTCAGGTGTCCCAGCCAGTTCAACCCCCTGTGCAGCCCTTGGAAGAGTCAGAGGAAGAACTCTCTTCCTTAGATGAATTCCTGACTTATAGTTCCCAAAGTGAGTCCCCCAAGGACTTTGCTACTCCTGAAGAAGACTCTCTTAGCACTGACACTCCTTGGAAGAATTTTCTTTTGAGGATACCATTACATTGATGAGATAGCATGTTAACTGGGAGGTCTCAGATGTGTCAGAGACAAAAAAAGAGGTATTTTGAACTTCTGCAGATGGACCAACCTTCTCTGTCTGCAGTTCCTCCTTTGCGTCCAGCTTTCCAGGATGCCTTTCAGGCTGCCTCTCACTCCCCAGACAGCCACCAGCTTCTAAACGACCTGATAGATTTTACAGGGTTTCCCAACAGGCACAATTCCTGTTCTAGAATCCTCCTGCAGACACTGCAGTTATTGCTGTGTCAGCAGACAAATCCTCCAGGCAGTTACCCTCTGCTTATTTGTTCCCAATGGATAAAGATAGCAAGTTCATGGACAGATAGGGAAAGAAAATCTATACTTCTTCCACCCTAGCCATTAGAGATATTAATTATCAAACCCAGATGGCTAGATTTGTCCTAGATTCCTTGTCTATGGCTACTGCTCTAATGTCTGATGTGCCAGATTCTCCTGCCAAGTCTCAGCTAACTGCCCTGTTCTCTACTGCCCCTCAGGTGACAAGGCATTCTATCAAGTGCAACTATTATGCTGTAGAAACATCATATTTATTTATTGATTGACTGACATTTATTAACCGGGTTGGTCCAACTGGGCTAGGGGCCCATTTTCAGTGGTGATCTGAGGAGAAAAGCTCCAGTATACATACAGTTTACAGTATAATCAAAAACATTTGAATTGAAAATATTTATACAGTGATGTTACGATATAAGCAGAAATTGAGTCACAAAAACATCAAAGAAAAAAAAATGGTACATGACATAGAAAAATTAAGCGACAGTATATTTACATATATACAACCAGATAGTTTACAGCATCTTGCTCTGCCTTGAGAAGGTATTCCTGGCCTCTACCCTTGGATGCACCACTGGATAATAATGCTCTTTTTGGCACCACTTCAGCTGAGCTCCTTAAATCCCTCCAAGAAAAGGACAAAGAGCTGCAAAATTGAAAACATTTACTCATCTTGCCCATTCCTAGATACCACAGGAACTACCCACAAAAGACCAGTTTTGTAAGGAGGCGGTCCTCCCACTATACTGCAGCCCAGTCTAAAGGACGGAGAACAGCCTAGGAAGCAAACCACTCCTAGACCCTCCACCACCTTAACCCCTACTTCCTTTAGGAGACAGCCTGACTCAGACAGAGCTCCTCACTGTTACCCAAATTCCTTGCCCAGATCCACCCCCATGCCCCTCCGTCTAAACCTTTCCCTATCTTCCTGGCAGAAAATCACTGCAGAGACTTGGGTCCTTTCTAGCATACAAAACAGTTACTTCATGACTTAGTGGGTGGTACCCCCTTCCAGGGGAACCCTCAACCTCCATCAAATCAGTGTCACCCTTTTCCTCCAATTCTGGATCAGCTTCTATCGCAGGGCACAATAGAACATGTCTCTCAGGATGAGGCAGTCAAGGGATTTTATTCCAGAATGTTTCTTGTCCCAAGGAAGGATGGTCCTTGTAGACCAGTTCTGGATTTGTCCCTCCTCAATCAATATCTTAAGGTGCCTGCCTTCAAGATGCTCACCTTACAACATCTCTTACCTCTTATCCCTCACCAAGCCTTTATGGCATCCCTGGATCTGAAAGATGCTTACCTTCACATTCATATTCACCCTAACTACAGGAAATTCCTAAGTTTCTCAGTGGGTTCTTTACATTTTCAGTTTTCTGCATTGCCATTTGGGCTTTGTACAACTCCAAGAGAGTTCATAAAGTGTCTAGCCCTGGTTATCCCCCATTGCAGAATGCAGGACATACAAATCTACCCCTGCCTAGACGACCTGCTAATCCTGCACCAGGAGTTTCACTCCCTATCCCATCACTTACACATGGTGTGCAGGATCTTGGAGGACCTAGGTTTCGCAGTGAATCAACAAAAATCCCAAATGACACCAAGTCAAGATCTTGTCTTCTTGGGGTGCATGATAAGGATGGACATGATGTCAGCCTTTATCCCCTGCCAGAAGGTGAAAACACTCACCCCCTACTTCCAATTTCTCCTTCTTCTCCCAGCCATCTCAGCCAGGGAATTTCTGAGGGTCCTGGGCCACATGGCCTTCTTGATTCCCATTCTTCCTTTTGCCATGCTGCATGTGAGGGGATTCCAGTGGGTTTTAAGGAATCTGTAGAGCTAACACACCCATCCTCTGGCTGTTACACTACCTCTTCTCCCATGCTTGAAAAAGCAACTGTTATAGTGGATTTCATACATCACCCACAATCAGGAGGCTACTCCTGCAGATCCCACCTCCTACACAACACCTCTACACAGATGCATCAAGTATGGGTTGGGGAGCCATTCTGGGCAGCAACAATAGCCAGAACAAAGTTCAGGAGGAGTGGTCCACCCAGAGAAAAAGGGACCACATCAATATAAAGGAACTGAGGGCCCTTCTCTTGGCACTGCAGGCCTTCCAACATATTCTGCTGCCAGGCACCTTGAAGGTAATCACAGACAATATGACTGTTCTGTGGTATGTCAACAAGCATGGAGGGAAAAGGTCTTATCCACTCTGCACCTTGGCAATTTAGATTTGGTCCCTAGCAGCGAAACGTCACATACACCTGCAAGCTGTATACAGTCCATCAGCAGAGAATGTGATGACAGACACCCTCAGCAGAACCATACCATCCTCTCATAAATGGGTGCTTCACAGGGAGGTGTTTTTGGATCTTAGTGGGGTATTCCACATGCAGATTTGTTTGCCTCCTTCCAGAACAGACAGATGCTTCTGTTTTGCATCAGAATTCCGCATCCACTGGCTTGGAAGGTGGACACCTTCTCTTTTTCATGGGTGGGGATGTTTCTATATGCCTCACCACACACACACACACACACACACACACACACACTGATTCAAAAAGTCCTTCTGAAGATTCAGAGGGACAAGCCAAAAATCCTGCTGGTGACCCCCTTTTGGCCAAGACAGCATTGTTTTCCCCTATTATTTCTATTAGCCAATGGCAATCACCACAAGTTACCTCACCAATTCGACCTACTCACACAAGACAGGGGATCCCTCATCCACCCTCAGGTACTCAACCTCAAACTGACTTTGAGGGTGATAGAATTTTGATCCCCTTTAGACACCTGTATTCAGAGGACGTACTCAGTGTCCTGCAGGAGGCCAGGAAACCTAGTACCAGGAGAAATTAATTATCTAAATGGAAAAGATTCTCCAGGTGGTGTCTCAGGAACAAACAGGGCCCATTACTTGCTCCAGTACCTATATGCCTTTCTTCTTTGTGTGAGCTGCTACATTCAAGACTGATGTACTCTTCTGTAAAAGTGCATTTGTCAGCCATCTTCACATGTCTCCCTTTAGTACCCCCTTTGGCATCCAGGCTAGAAGTAAAACTCTTCTTAAAAGGGGTCTTCCATATCGGACCTCCTCATAAGCCTATTCCTCCATCCTGGGATCTTAATTTTGTGCTGGAAAAACTCACATTACCTCCCTTTGAAACAGCCCATTCAGCATCTCTTAAGTTATGTACTTGGAAAACAGTTTTGCTGGTGGCCCTTACTTCTGCCAGGAGAGTCTCAAATCCAAGCCTTATCTCCACTCCTCCATACCTTATCTTCCATAGAGATATGGTGTCCTTCAGGACCAGTCCTTCCTTCATGCCTAAGGTTGTTAATGAGCTCTCCTTGAATCAAACCATTAATATACCTGTTTCTTTCCCTCAGCCTTAGAACTACTCAGAAAGGACTTTGCATTCCTTGGATGTTCATAGACAACTGAGGTATTATTTGGGCAAGACCAAATCCATTAGAAAGTCTGACCAGCTTTTTGTCTCCTTTCACCCTAGATCCCTGGGTAAGGCAGTGTCAAAACAGACAATTGCCTCTTGGATTTCTAAGGCTATCTCATCTTGCTTTTCCTTTCATGGTAAGGAATTGAATTCCAATGTGAAAGCCCATTCTACCAGAGCAGCTGCCTCTTTGGCAGCTTTTTTCAGGGGCATTGACTACACCTCCATGCTGGAAGCAGCCAACTGCTCTTCTGTACATACTTTTACAAAACATTACCAGTTAGACTTGATTTCTAGAGCCAGAGCTGGGTTTGCCAGGTCAATTTTGCAGGGTCTCATCAATGTCTCCTAACCTTCCTCCCAAGCTCCTACCTAAAGCTTTGATGCTCTCCCTACTGTTATGAATGAATACTGCAACATGAGAATAGAAGGACATAGAATAGTTGTGTAAGAACTTACCATAACCGTAGTTGTCCTCCTCTTCCATGTTGCACTATTCAATCCCCTCTTCTACCCCTTTTTTTGTTTTTTGTTTGTATTCCTGAAAAGCATTTAAGAGCTGCAATATCTCTACAGCTTGAATACTTCCTGGATTGGTGGTATGTGAAGGTCTGAAAAGCTTCTTTTCTTCTAGCCCCCCCAGGAGTATTGTGGTATGTGGCAGTCAGTTCTGAGTTGGGTGCATACAGACGTCATATATATAGCCAACATTGGTTTATGGCTCTGACACACAACGTCACACATACCCCTTATCCAAAGACTTTGGTATACTGGAAGGATGTCTAGTGCTGCAGGCAGTGGCCTCCCTACTGTTATGAATACTGCAACATGGAAAAGAAGGACATCTATGGTTATGGTAAGTTCTTACACTATTCTTTTTTTGTGAATTGCTTGCCAATCTCTCTTCCCAAAACATATAACCTCCTCTGATTGATTTTTATAGTTATCATGCAATATTTTATATGCTGTACCAATTATTCATTTTTTAATGGCAGCTTCTGTTTTAGATTCTGTTAAAAGCTGTACCAGTGCTGGTCTTTTGTTTAGAACCCCCCTATTTTGTTCTCTTTGCCTGTACTCTATCAACTGGCAAATGCAGTCTTAATCAATGGATGCTTTTATGATGCTCTTTGGATATCACTTGAATAGTCTGAACTCTCACCACCTGGTCTTGAATAAAGTCCTTCCTTCATATGAATGTATGTAATTAAACTGTGTGCGTAAACCTCAGTGTTAGCTACTGAATAGCAAACTGTCTCACCAACATAACCCATTCTGTTAGTGTTGGAGGCATCTTGACCAAAACAGTAGTTATCAGATGTATACCGCAGCAATCTGTACTGTCACACCTTTTTGATAGATACTTTTCTGACACCAAGGCCAACACCATTGTCTTGTAGCTGATGAAGTTTGTTGATGATTGCAAATTAGAAGCTGTTAGAAATATCCCAGCTGACCACTGGATTCTCCAGGAGAGCCTAGCATGTACTAACAAGTGGTGCATAGACTATGGCCTCAAACTAAATGCCAAGAAGTGCAGCATTTTGTCCTTTGGAAAATTTGGATACCCATGCTCCTATTGAGTAGGTAATACCCCCCCTCCAAAAAAACGGACTCATTCATTAAGAACTTGAGCACTTTCATTCAGAATTGGCAATCCTTTAACCAATATGTTACCACTGTTTTCACGGGAATCCTTTTATATAGCTAGACTAATCACCAGGGTATATCTTGTAACTCCAAGAAAATTATCATCCCCCTCTACTCCTTCATTCTCAGGCCACTTATTCAGTATAATGCCCCATTTATTATATACTTATTTTAGCACATGACCCATTTCAAGAGACCACACTGTTTCATTACTAAGACAATTAAGGGCTTGATCACCTTGAGTTACTGTGAGCACTATAAAATGTTTTCACTCCTGTGTCCTGTCCACTTTTGAGAGGATACCTCTGCCCAGACTATAGAGCCTTAAAGGACTGTATCCTACGCAACTTCCTGCACATCAGCAAAACTAATCACATGCTAAACACCTGCTCAAGAGATTGTACTTCCTCCCCATTATAAGTGGGACTTGGCAGCTTGATAGATATCTGTCACAGAGAATACGTATGGAATAGATTCCCCCTGGATATAAAGACCAGTAGTTCCCTAACCCTTTTTAAGCACAAATTGGATGGGCAGTCACAAGTATACCTCTGGTCTGCCTTCTTAAGCCTTTATGGAAAGAAGATGTAGTGAAGTCCAAAAAAATGAATTCTATTTGAGGTCTGGCCTAGACCCTCAAGCCCTCATGGAAAGGGAAAGTTACTAAGTCCAAACTAATTTATCTTGTTGGGGGTCTGGTATTAATTTCAAGTACTGGTAAATTCAGTATGGGGCCATATGGCTGGGCTGCAAAACGTCCACTGGATCAACAGCCTAGTGCTAAGCTATGACCCTATAATGGAGCAACTCTGCACATCTTTGGAGTATTACTGAAGTATGTTATTATTGGCATGATACAAATCCAGATTGAAAATAGCAGTTAAATTTCAGCAAGTAATGAAGCTCATACTTGTTAGCCCGTTTCAGATACACATGGATTCCTAAAGTAAACCTCATTGTGGCTTATGACCCAAGCCATTCAAGATCCAGAAAGAGAATGGGAAGTTGTGGCCAAGAACATTTTGATATAATCTTTCTTTGTGGGCTTCCAAATCTGTGTATTTTGAAAATTCCAAACCTTTCACATACTAGGGCTACAGTGTAGAGCTTTATCATTGGATACATTGTACCTCCTCATGAGGAACTGCTTTGGTTTTGTCTTCCTTCCCTTTCTGTTCTTACAGAGGCTCCTCAAAAGAACAAACCTTGATTAATTGCTCTAATCCCATTTTGGGCTGATAAAATATAGTTCCTCTTATTGCCAAAGTTGACAGGCATGTGGCTTCCTACACTGCCTACCAGGAGGAATCATTTGACAGAAAACAATTGCTTATCAATTCACTAAAGTTTCAAATATCTTAAAATACATGGTTGACTGGTCCGAAGCTTACCCAAATTTAGTATATTAAAAGAAGGTGTCAGAAAATATTACTGTCTTCCAGTATGCAGACAGCTAAACCCAACAAAAGCTAAATAAAAGCACAAACATAACTATTAAAGTCTCAGAAGGTACCTACTTCCATAAACCAAATGGCAAGAGTATGTCAGCATATTGCCAGATAAACAGTCTCTATTCCCACACTGAAATCCCAATCAACAATTGATAAAGTACTGAAACCATTAAATCATCATCAACACAGTTTTTCCCATTTTTCTACATGGGATTGGGGTATCATGTCAACTGTCGCCATCGCTGTCAGTTCAGTGGCTATTCTCTTAACTACAGGTCTTCTCTCACACAATCCATCCACCTCTTTGCTGCATACCCTCACTTCCTCTTACCTTCTTCCTGTCTGTCTCAAATCATCTTCACTAGATTGTCTTCTGCTTTGCTGCACATGAATCTGAACCACTTTAATCTGTTCTCTTGACCTCTGCAATTGGAACTGCTTTGGTGTCTGCTCTGATGTCTTTAGTTTTTCATCTGTCCCACAGTGTGCATCCTACAACCCATCTTAGGAACTTATTCTCCTTCACATCTAGCTTTCTGAACTGCTCTGCCTTTACTGCCCAGATTTATGTACCATACAGTAATACTGGTCACACCACTGTTTTGCACAGCTTACATTTCAGCTTCTTTGGCATTCTTCTATCTTACACTATCCATGACACTCTCTGTCACTTAACTGCAGCCCTTCTGATTCTAGTTTTAACTTTCTCCTTCAGACTCCCCTTCTCCTCAACCAACCCTCCCAAATATTTAAAGCTGTTAACCTTTTCCACTAGTTTTCATTCTGTTTCAGTTCTACTGCTTCTGATTTCCTCCATTTGCTGCCATTACAGCCATCATATCAGTATTCAGTTTCATCTCATGTGCCTACAGTTTTGCATTCCATTCCTCTCCTCTGTCCTTTGCTAAAGTTCTTGGTCAGAGTTTGCATGCAATGCCACATCGTCTGCATACAAAAACTTTTGTTGATCTGCTCCTGTGACCTGCTTGCTAATGTAGTTCATCACCAGTATGAACAGCAGTGGGCTCAGAGCTCAGCCTCGATACAGACCCACACCCACTGGGAACCACACTCTGAGACAGAACACTGTTCTTACTTGAGTCATTGTACATATTCTGCACTAATCCTTTCAGTGTTTCTGGGACTTCAAAACACCACAGGACTGACCAAATCAGCTTTCTTGGAACCTTGTCATATGCTTTCTCCAAGTCTAGGAATAACCAGTTGGATTCTCCTCATTTCTACCTTCTTCTCAACTATCTGTCTCACAGCAAACATCATGTCAGTTGTACAGCATCCTGATCTGAAGCCGAATGGCTCATCTCCCATCTTACTTTCTACTACTTTGCGTATTTTTTTTATCAGTCCCCTCGCTAGACGTTTCATGCAGTGTGATAGGAATTTGATACCTCTATACTACCCACAGTTGCGAATGCGCCCCTTGTTTTTGTACGCTGGTACTAGTATACTTATTCTCCAGTTATCTGGGGTACGTCTTTTTCTCCTTACTGCTGTGAGTGCCATCAGAGGCCATTTCTCCCCTGTCTCACCCAGCCTTTTTATCACATTACATTCACACTAATCCTGGCCTCACCTTTCACAGTGAACTTGAAGGCAATTATCTTGCACTCAGCACTCTAACCCCTCAACACTCCCCCCAACCCCAGTAATCTCACTTTTTTCTGCCGTAAATGTTAGAAGCAAGAGAAGTAAAACTGCTGAACTCCATGCCTGGATTCTCCAACATAAGCCTGATATACTCACTGTAACTGAAATTTGGCTTAAACCCAGCATAAACAACTCCGAAATTACACCTCCCGGCTATAATATAATCCATAATGACTGTAAATAGAGAAGGGACAGTGGTATTGCTTTAATATCATCCATTTCACCTTACAACAAGCCAATACCAAAATTCAGTTCAGCAGAGCTTATTACTTTTCTGAAAATAAACAGTTATAAAACAAATATGTATTACTGTCCTTTACATCCCTCTTGGTGACAATACAGCTATAGTGAAAGATATCCTGCACTGCATATCCATACCAATTCCACAAGGAAAAAATACTACCAGGTGATGTGAATATCAGTTGGGCATAAGCACTAACTACGGTACATCTACCGTGAACTTGGATGGTTTCCCACAAATAAATGGCTTCAAACATTATAGCAAGATATCAAATTCCCTATTAGACTGGATCATAGTCTCAGACCCTAGCAAACAGAGTAGCACAGGTACAATGTCAGACTCTCTCTCAGGGGTCATCTCCCAACCTATGCATACAGACATCTCACACATCCACTTAAACAGCATTTTTCTAAAAAACAAAACAAACAAAAAAAAAAACAGCACCTTTCCAAGTTTAAACGAGAAATATCCATTACTACCCTATCATCTGTTAACTGGAACTTCCTAAAACTCCTCCCATTAGATGATCCTGTAAATAAATTAAGTACAACTTTTCTGCATATCCTATATAGCCTTGTACCTCCTGGAAGAAAGAGACTAAAACCAGATAATGCAATTTGGCTATCCAAAAAGAGTGGAATGCCAATGCAGGATAGAGAAAAACATGGAAAGAATGTCAAAAATGTAACACACCACAATATCTTGAAAACATCAGAATGCTTTGCAGTCTTACTAAAAAACAAATGAAAGCAAAAAATTACACTATAATAACTTTGAGAAATAGTAAACACAATGGGACAGCCATTAAAGAAATCTTGCATCCCATCCAAAAATTCAACCCTAACCCCTCTCCCAATAACTCACCATTCAGTACAAATCAACTTTTATTTTATAGGTAGTATAGCATCTCTAACCAAGAACTCCCCAATATCTAATCCTAGCCCTGCCTAGCAGTCACATATCACCACATCCACGTTTATGTTCAGACGTGTGCCTACATGCTATATAAAACTACCCAAACTCAAACCATGCTGTACTTCAGCTGATGACATTCCAAGTGAATACCTTAAAATATCATCCAGTAGCGTTGTCTATCCTGCCTCAAGCCTTATAAGTAGGTGAATCTAGGAATCCCACATCCCCATTTCTACAAAAAGTCACATATTATCCCTCTTCACAAAGGAGGAAATTCAACAGACATTACTAACTTTAGATCTACAGCAATCTTATTTCCAAAATACTTGAAAAATCTATTCAAAAACAATTGCTAAACTATCTCTTGCAAGAAGAATTCCATCCCCACATGTAGTATTTACACAGTACTTATAACCTATATAGATACTGTCAAAGCTAGAGGTAATGGTAAAATAGTCTCCTCCTTAGTTCTAGACTTGTCTAATGTTTTCACCACAGTTTGACACAACAGACTTCTACCCACATTAGGTTTCTCAGTCCACACTTCTGTATTTCAGAACTACCTATCCAATAGGTATCATTTCGTAAAATGGCACTACACATTGTCTTTCCATACCTCCCAGTCACCACAGCTCTACCACAAGGCTCTATCCTTGGTCCCCTCCACTTTAACATTCTCACCAACACCCTCTACATAGCCAAACAACAGGCCTCCCTAATACAGTATGCAGATGATTCTACACTCTTTTCACATCTGGCATGATACACCTCCAAAAAATGATTCAGGGAAGCTTTAACAGACACTGAAACCTGGCTTTGTAACTCACAACTCATGCTCAACCCTAAAAACTTTTTTTACCCCCAAATACTTCTCTCATGAAAAAAAATTGAAGTCCTCTCACTTGATAGTACAACCATTGAAGTCTGTTCTCATAGCCGATTAGGTATGATAATCTTAAATTTGACTTGCATACACATTACCTAAGAAAAGCTCGTCAAAAACTAGGGATGTTTTACAGAGCCAAAAACTTTCTCACCAACACAACTAAAACTACACTTGCCACAAATTATCTCCCCCCACACTTCTTTATAGCCCTCCTATCCTTACTAACCTCTAGGCATCACAAAAATGAAAGCTTGAAGAATGTTATAACTAAGTTAGTTCTGGTTTAAGCACTTGGGCTTCAGGCCAGTTATTTTACATTAAGAAGGTTCGTGGTCTGCACTCTTGTGGGAGGAGAGGCTGGACTCTGCCCTTCTGAGCTGGGAATTTCTGGTTAAAGGCTTATAGTGCCTGCATATTTGAACTGTTTCTTACTGAAATTGGTACATCTTGTTTGCTGTAGCATAGACTAGATCCAGGCCTGATGAATCTAGCTTTGTTTGTATGCTTGTTGTTTGTTTGCTTGTTATTTCCCTGAAACGCTAATTCCATCTAAAACTTGGATTTTCAGCGCTTCTGTGGATCCCTAGTGATATCTGCATTGCTTACTGTACTTATTTCCTTGTTTCACTTGAAAGAAAGTTACTGTTTGTCGTTTTTGCATTTAAGTTACCTGTAACACATTGCATTTAAGTTACCTGGCACTTGCTCACTAAAGCAATTATATAAGTCAGCACTAAAAAATTAAAAGCACTACACCCTCACAAACTCCCCTTGAGTACCTTGTTCCCCACTGGCCCTTTTTTTCAATTATAAAGGAATTCCCAATACTATTCTAGCATGTCCAAAGGTCAGTTGTCAATCTCCTCTCCGGTCCAGCTGGTGAATCTGGGAATCTTGAGGCAATGTTACAACTGCCTCATGTACACAGACAACCCTCTCCTCCTCCCAACAAATTCCAACACGTGAGAGATGCAACCATATAGCCAAACTGGAGGCTAAGCTCTCTTAACTCAGTACCAGTCAGGAGGAGAAGGAAACCACACTCACTACAATTCCAGTCTCACATAGACCTACCATGACAGCAAACCAAACACATAAACACACAAAAACATACTCGGAGGCTCTAAATAAAAATCTGCCTAAGCAGCAGAGACCTCCAAAGCAGACACCCAAGCAACCGCTACCCCAAAACAAAACACGTGCAAAACATAGCTCACAAAGCCAGTGTGCCAAACAGTCACAGCCCTTAAGGCTAAACAACAAACCTGATACACTTGTAATAGGTGACTCTATTGTCAGGTACACTGCCGTCCCACTCACCAGGCTGAACAAGGAGAAGGTCATGGTAAGCTGCCTGTCAGGCGCTAGGATCCGACACATAACACAAGCACTCAGGTCACTCCATGCCAAGTACAAATATGACTCAGTCATTGTCCATGCTGGTGTGAATGACCTGAGACGTATCTCCCTGGACTACATGAAAAGAGACATAGAGGAGCTCTCTGAGCATGTAGCCCAGGCCGGTATGACCCTGACCTTGAGTAGCATCTTATCCTCACCAAGAATGATGCCACAATATGAAGACAAGATGATCAATTTCAACAATTGGCTTAAGTATTGGTGTCATTCAAGGGGATCCAATGCCTGTCAGCCTGGGATGACATGCTCGACAAGCCACGATGTTTCGCTAGGGACGGCTTGCACCTGTCACCCCTGGGCTTTCAGATATTGGCAAAGGCTCTTGCTACCCCCATAGTGCCTTTTTTAGGCAAGGCTCAAAAGGCAAACCCACCTCCATAGGTATCACAAGGGATAAGAAACTAAGAGTAATGCTACTCAACGCCAGAAGTCTAAACCTCAAGATGCACGCACTCAAAACTCTCCTTATCATGGAGAATATCGATATCTGTGCAGTAACAGAAACCTGGTTCAAGGCTCCCGAGAGCACCCCAGCACTACCAGGTTATACCTCATACCATGCTTTTTGGCCCCAAAACTTGGACCGAACTACAAAAGGAGGGGGAGTATCAATATTTGTCAAAGATACCCACACCTCCAGGTTGGTGACACAGCACGAAGCATCAGAAACTATCCATGTGCAACTAACAGTGGGTAAAACTGCCTTCCAGTTTATAGCCTGCTACAGACCACCCTCCCGAACCCAGGAATCCCACTCGCCTTCCTGAGAACACTGGAAAATATGAATGTCTCTCCAAACACCATTATATTGGGTGACTTCAACTACCCAAACATAGACTGGGAGCATTACTCTAGCTCCAACACCCTAGCCCAAAGGTTCCTAGAATTTATAATCTCAAATGCTATGGAACAACTTGTTACCACTCCCACAAGAGGGGAAAACATACTGGACCTGATTATCACCAACATGGGGACTCTATGCTCCAGACCAGAAGTGTATCCCTCACTGGTAAGATCAGACCATAAACTAATCTCACTGGATATTCACATCCCGACCCCACCCCCTGCCCAGAAAACCACAGTGAAAAACTTCTCTAAAGCAAATTTCACACTCCTCAAAACCGAGGTGGAATCCTTCAAAGCCCCCGGGCCTGTAGAAAATACGGCCCAGACTGCAGAATCCTTTATAAACGCATTCTATGAACACCTTCAGGAATGCATGGATCATGCAATCCCAAATAAAACCAAGACCCAATCCTCCAAAGGCAGACGTCCTGTCTGGTGGACCCCAGCCATAAACAAACTATACAATAGAAGGAGGAAGCTACTATATGATAGAGCAAAATCCCAAAAAGGGAAGGCATCTCTGATCAGTATTAGCAAAAAACTACAGGCACTCATAAAATCGTCTAAGGCCAGCTTCGAGAGAAAAATTGCACAGGACACTAAGGATAATCACAAGGCTTTCTTTAGTTATGTTAGGAACCTGGGTGGGAATTCCCAGATATGCTCAGAATTAGTCCAAAATGACAAAAAATACACCGAACCCACAGTCATTGCCAATATCCTAGCTGACAGGTTCAGCGCAAACTTCTCCCCCCTCCTCCCCACCAAAAGGGCAAATATCTATCCCAGCAGAGTGCTGCCCCCCTGACATCTCAGATGCTCAGGTAAGAGCCGCCCTCTCCAAAGCAAAAACACAGCATCAATGGGACCAGACGGTGTCCCGGCTGCCCCTACATGAACTCCAAGAAGAGCTAAACCCAAACATAAAACTACTGTTCAATCTCAGCCTTACTACAGGATATGTACCCAAAGAGTGGCGTACAGCAACAGTGGTCCCTCTCCACAAAGGTGGTGCCTCAATGGATCCTGGAAACTATCGCCCCATAAGCCTGACTAGCTTGGTCTACAAAGCTATGGAAAGGATCATCATGGACCTCATAAATAAAGATATTGGGGACCTACAGACACTGGATCCTACCCAGTTAGGCTTTGTTAAGGGCAGATCCTGCCTCTTAAACCTGGTCGATTTCTTTGAAACAGTCACCAAGGCCAGTGACGAGGGGAAGGTGGTCCACACAACCTACCTGGACCTCGCAAAAGCCTTCGATACAATACCCCACTCGGGCATTATAGATAAGCTCACCAGCTTAAATATAAACCCCTATGTCACTAGATGGGTTGCAAACTGGCTCAAGGACAGAACCCACATGGTTAGAATTGCTGGAGCCATGTCAGACTCCAAACCAGTTACAAGTGGCATCTCACAAGGCTTAGTCCTGGGACCTCTCTTGTTCGGTATATATTTCTCGGAGGTACATGCCAACATGGAAGGACTGTGGCTGAACAAGTTCTCAGATGACTGCAAACTGGGCGCCATAATCGACTCTCCAGCCGACACAAGCATCCTCCAAAAGGGCCTCATAGAAACAGACAACTGGTGCCAGAGCCATGGCCTCAAGCTAAATGCCAAAAAGTGTATAGTCATCCCCTTTGGCAAAAACAAAGTACCCACAAATTACCACATAGGTGGTAATCCATTAAGTACAGAAGAAGTAATTAGGGACCTGGGGACCCAAGTTGATAGCAATCTCTCATTTGACAACCACGTGGCCAAAGTGGTTAGAAAACATTTTATATAGCCCACCTAATCATGAAGGGATTCACATCTAGATCAGGGAGGTCATCGTGCCTCTTTACTCATCCCTCATCAGGCCCATAATTGAGTACAATGCCCCTTTGGGATGTACCTTACCAGACACCTGCAGCAACTGGAAAACCCCAAAAGTACCTCACCAAGAGGATCAAAGGGCTCAAACAGATGCCATATGCTGCCCGGTTAAAGAAACTCCAGCTCTACTCAGTGGCATACCGCCTGCTCAGAGGCGATCTGTGCCTGACGTATAAAGCCATGTCCAACCCGGAATTAATGGACATGCTGCACCTCAGAAAATCCAAATCCCATCGAGCTACGTGCTCGAGAGACTTGAACCTCAGCACTGAAATAAATAGGACATGCTGGAGGGACAGATTCATAACCCAGAGGCTCCCTTCACTCTGGAATAAAATCCCAGTCCAGGTTAGGCAGAGTTCCTCATTGACTCTCTTCAAGAGGAATCTTGATGAGTGGATGGGAGATCGTAGGTTTACCCCGGTTATCACTTCTGTGTCACTGTTAGACAGAGGCACAGTATACTAACCTCGAAAAAGGGCATAGCAAAATTAATTTAAAATGGGTGGCGAAAGCCAAACACACTCTGGCTAGGCTTATAAATGCCCTAGGGCAGATAGCCTAGTATGAACCTATGAACCTATAAGTTGCTACATTTGCTCTGTTTAAGGCCACTGCATCAATGGGCTCAGACAATATCCCAGGATGCCTTCAAAATAACATGAAACATGACCTATGGAATTTCTATTTTAACTGTCGCCTCCAAGCAGGCTTCATGCCTCACAAATGAAGAATAATATTCTCCCTGCACACAAAGGTGGGCCATCTACACACCCTGGAAATTACAGACCCATAAGTCTCACTAGTGTCATATGCAAAGCCATGGTAAGAGTTATTATGGAAATTATCAGTAATGACCTAGAAATCTCCAAACACTGGACCCAACTCAATTTGGTTTCATCAAAGACAGATCATGCTTATCAACATGGTGGACTTCTTTGAGAGGGTCAACAAAGCAATGGATGAGGGTAAAATGGTACACACTGCCTACGCTGACCTGCCAAGGTATTTGACATAATACCCAATTCAAGCATTGTTGATAAACTCAAGAGGTTAGGTATAAACCCTTATGTCATCTGGTGGATAGCCAACTAGCTCACAAACAGGACCCAGGAAGTTAGAATTAGGGAATCCACCACTACAAAGAGGCCATTCACAAGCAGAGCCCATCAGGGATTGGTCCTGGGACCTCTCCTTTTTGGCATTTACTTCTCTGATGTCAAGGCCAAAGTCAAAGGCCTCTGGATGACTAAATTTGCAAATGATTGCAAATCAGGAGCAGTCAGAGAATCCACCACTACCACAAATGTTCTCCAAGAAGGTCTGACACAGGCAAATAACTTGTGTCAGTGTCATGGACTAAAACTAAATGCTAAGAAATGCATAATAGTGTCCTCTGTGAAGTTATCCACCCCTGGTAACTGTTATATTGGCAACACACCCCTAGGAGTGAAAACAGTAGTCCAAGGCTTTGGGACACTCATAGACAGTAGTCTAGCCTTTGACCCTCATGTTTCTACAGTAGTAAGGAAATCATTCTATGTTGTGCAAGTTATAAACAAAGGTATGGCATCTAGGTCCAAGGGAGTCATTATTAGACTGTATTTAGCATTCATCAGACCTGTCAATGAGTACAATTCCCCCTTTGGTATGCACCTAACCAGGTACATCCAATAATTAAAACATCCACTGACGTTCCTCACTGAAAGACTACAGGGTATAAGTAACATGATCTGTGCAGACCACGCCAAAACCCTGTCCTTGTCTTCTGTCTCATACAGGCTGTTGAGGGGAGATCTATGCCTGGCATACAATGCATTGTCAGACCCCACCATGATGGAGCTTCTGCATATCTGTAAAACAAACAACACCAGAATTACCCATTCTAAAGATGTAAACTTTGCCTGTGATATTTTATTTATTTATTTACATTTGTTGACTGGGAGTGTCTGACTGGACGTAGGTCAATTTTCAGTGGAGGCCGGGGAGAAAAGCTCCACAGTTAAAATATACAGACAGTAGTTACATTGTATTTACATAGCGATTGACAACTTGATTAACATAGCAATTAACAATTACAATCATAGTTACAGATGAAGAACATAGTACATCGGTAGACAACTAGAATCTTTATCTGTGAAGTACATAACAGACATTAACAATTGTTACAATAAGAAGTTCCTGCTGTATAATAAGTACTAGGCTTATGAGCATCCGAGCTTGCTATAATCAAGGTAGTTAGTGGGGTGGAAAGAAAGGTAGTGGGTGGATGGGGTGGGTGATATTAGAGTGGGAGTTGCAAGGTCATAGCCAGCATGTTTTTAGATGCGCTTTTAGTAAAGTTTTGAAGTGGTACATGATGGTACGGAAGTAATTGTGGGTGGGAGGGAGTTCCATAATTTGGCAATGGCACAAGAGAATAGTGCTTCACCAGCAGAGTTATTGGCTTTAGTGATCTGCAAGTGATTTTTGTTGCTGGATCTTAGTGGTCTGGTGGTGCGATAGGGTTGGAGTAGATTCTGGAGGGATGGGACATTTAGTGGATGGTTTACTAGTTTGTGGTCGAGTGTGAGTTGATACCATTGAAGGAGGTGAGGGAGTTCAAGCCAGCCCAGTTCAGCAAGTGAGAGACAGTGGTGACTACGGTAGGATGCCCCTGTGGCAAATTTGGTGATTTTGTTGTTGCAGGTCTCTAGCTTGTTTAGATCGCATTGCCTTAGGTTGGTATATATTGGAGAGGCATAAAGTAGGGTGGAGATAAGGTGGGAATTTGCTACTGAGAAGTTGCTTATTTCTGTATAATGCTCCTAGTTTTTTGTGGACGCCAAAGGAAGCCAATGTGGTGGTCCCCTGCCATAAACAAACTCTACAACAGAAGGAGGAAACTAATGTGAAATAAGGTGAAGTCCCAAGACTGGAAAAACTCCCTCATTGGCCTCAGCAAAAAGTTGAGATCCATCATCAAATCCTATAAAGCTAGCTATGAAAATAGAATTGCAGCAGATAGTAAAGACAATCACAAGGCCTTCTATAATTATGTAAAGAATCTCCATGGCAATACCCAGATTTGCTTGGAGCTATTGCACAATGGCACCTCCTATACCGAGCCAACAGATATAGCCAATATACTGGCCGACAGATTCAGTGCCAACTTTACCCCTCTCTCCCCCACCAAAGGACCAATCACAATACCAGTAGATTGCCAGGCAACCAGTAATACTACCTCACAGGTTAAAACAGCACTGTCCAAGGCCAAGAATCCAGCTTCTATGGGACCTGACAATATCCTTGGCTGTGTGCTACATGAACTACAGAGTGAACTGGCACCTCACCTCATGCTTTATCCCTACCAAATGGTGCACTGCTACAGTCATCCCTCTCCACAAAGGAGGAGCAACTATAGACTGTGGGAACTATCACCCCATTAGCCTGACGAGTCTGATATGCAAAGCTGTAGAATGCATCATCATGGACCTAATAAACAAGGATATAGGGAATCTCCAACTCTGGATCCCACACAGTTTGGTTTTCTGAAGGGTAAATCATGCCTGCTCAACCTGTTCGACTTCTTTGAGTCAGTCACCAGAGCTGTGGATGAAGGCAAGGTGCTTCATACAGCCTACCTTGATCTGGCCAAGGCCTTTGATACCATTCCCCACTCAGGAATCATAGAAAAACTCACTAAGCTAGACATCAACCCCTATATCATTAGGTGGGTTGCAAACTGGCTCACAGATAGAACCCACAGTGTGAAAGTAGCTGACTCCAAGTCAGACTGCCGACCAGTCATGAGTGGAGTCCCACAGGGTTCAGTCCTGGGTCCTCTCCTGTTTGGTATCTACTTCTCAGAAGTCCAAGTCAACATGAAGGGACTCTGACTGACAAAGTTCGCAGACAATTGCAAGTTGGGAGCCATAATTAACTCCCCAAGTGATGTTGACATCCTACAGAAAGGCCTCACTGAGACCAACAACTGGTGTCAGAACCATGGCCTTAAGCTCAATGCCAAAAAATGTCATCATCCCCTTTGGGAAAAACCCAGTTCCCATGAATTACCTCATCGATGGTAGTGCACTGAACGTGTCATAAGAGATCTGGGAACATAGGTTGACAGCAACCTCTCTTTTGACCACCACATTGCCACTGTGGTCAGAAAGTCCATCTATGTGGCACATCTCATTACTAAGGGTTTTGCATCCAGGAAGAATGAGGTAATTGTCTCCCTCTACTCTTCCCTCATTACATCAATCATCGAGTACAATGACCCCTTTGGTATGTACCTCACTAGACACCTGCAGCTGAGAGGCCGCAAAAGTACCTCTGACCCAGCTCTGTTAGAAATGCTACATCTAAAGAAATCCCAATCCCTCTGCACTACATGCTCCAGAGACCTCAGCCTTATTACCACAATCAACAGAACAAGCTGGAGGGACAGGTTCATAACCCAGAGACTGCCCATGCTATGGAATAGACTTCCCATACATGTCAAGTGGAACTCATGAGTGGCTGGGAAATAGAAAATTCACCCCGTGGCTCACTCCAGTGCCTCTACTCGACAGAGGCACTGGGAACTAAGGTTGGGTGGCACGATGCCAGGGTAATCCTATGGCCTAGGCTTGTAAAGGCTCCAGGGCCATTCACCTAGTATACACCTATGAACCTATGGTATACACTGATTTTTATATATCTTTTGATAAGTGGAAATCATTTTTCTCATTTCCCTATCTAACTGATCCAATACATTTCTGGCCAGTCAGTCACCCCAAAACTGTAAGTAAGAACAGGAAGAGCAAATCGGTTTATACATTGGACTTTGTTCCAAGATGCCAGGGCTGTTTTCACTATTAATTTTAGTCTTCTAAAATATTCCTTACTGAGTTTTTTCACATTTGTTCATCTTTTATTGTCCATCTTTCATCAATTCCCAAATATTTATACACTCCCTCCTCTATAACTTCCTTTATATCACATTCCTGTCCCAGACTAATATGTTCATTATGCTGCAGCTTTCCTGCTTTAAATGTTACATTTGTGCATTTGTCATGACCAGATGGCATTCTTATATCATCTGAAAAAGTTTTGACCACTTCCAGTTGTGCTTTCAGCTTCTCATCTGATGAATTATACACAAAATGAAGATGAGAAGTCTTTACAGTTTGTTGTTTTCTAGGAACCAAATTGTAACCATGGCCTAATCTGTTAAGTGGACAACTTAATGGGTTAAGGGCAAGACAAAAGAGTAATGGTCACCCTGGAATATTCCCCTTTGAATTTTTATCCTTGGGATAGTTATGTGTCTTTTATTATGACTTAACTGCAACGTGTTTACCACTGTTCCATGGTCGCTGTAATGTAATTGATCAGTGTAGAGTATATCTTATACATTTGTAAGAACTCTTTTATCCATTAATGTGTGATGCTGTCAAATACTTTTTTGTACTCTACCCATGTTATACTTGTATTCTTCTTCTTTGTACAATTTTTTATTATGACTTTATTAACAAATTATCCTTTTTTATATGACTTCCTTTAGTTACCCTTTGTTCTATTGCCATGATTGAGTTTACTTCTAAATGACTATAAACTCTGCTGGCATCATTTCCAATGTATAGTTAATATATCTTCTTGAGGCAAGTTATTGGTCCATAGTTTTTATTATAGCTTGCAGGCTGAGTCTTAAGAAGCATCATTTTTCCTGTTGTTAATCAGGTTGGTGTCTTTTCGGTGTGCACATATAAAGAGTTCTTACCCAGGGCTAAACCTTTATGTAAAGATGTTAATAGTTTTAGCCAGAAGTTCCATTTAGAAGCTTTTCTTAATTTCCATTTAATCTCTCTTGCCTTATTTCATCCTATTTCCTATTATATACATTTGACTTTAGTGGCAAAATATGTCTATTTCTTCTTTTTTTGGTGGTGTTTCTAATCTGTTTGCTTTGTTTCCTAACTCTCTATAAAACTTTTTGGGGTCATCGGTGAATTGCTCATTATTTACTTTTCATTTAGATGTATCTTCATTTATCTGCATTTCTTCAATGTTTTTCTGCCTGTGCTGATATCTTTAGTTTATTATTTGCAATAGTGTATGATAGATCCTGGTCTGTACACATTACTTTTATCACGTCTTTTATCACGCCTGTCTTTCTTTTTTTTAAATTTTTATTTGGTTTTAAAACAATAAATAAACAAATCAAGTATAAAACAAATAACTATTTACATAGGTCCACCGCTGATCAATGCATCAAAGTTATACATAACTGCAATTAATATTTTTCAAGCAAGTCTTTAAGTTTAAGCCAAGATTTATGTGAATGTGTAATATTAGAAGTTTTAATCCTTGTAGTATGCAGTTCAGTACTGCAAACAATTTTTGCCATGCTAATAAATTCAACACTATAAGGGGTAACTTTACTTTTCCAGTTTTTATAATTACTTTTCTGGCTATAGCAAGAATAGAAGCTGGCTGAAGAGGTAACAGCTGTAGTTAAAATAAAATAAAAAATACCTATCAAAAGATGAGCACTTTTGCACTAGTAACACTGCTTCTTCAGATCTAAAATTCATCAGACCAAGTAGTTATATATACACATTAAGTAACCAGTCAATGTTTTAATGATCTTAATTTAAGCACAGGTTTTAACGGCACAGTCATTTAACCCATTTTCATTATGTGCAGCAAGTCTGAGAATCCATTTTCTCTAACATCTTTGTCTGAACTTTAACATCTACCCTCTGTCTATGACAAGCAACTTCTCCATAATCATGAATTTAAAACTGTGTCCTACCCCTTCCTTAACAACATGCTTTGCTAAAGCATTCTTCATGTCTTGCCTATTAATATTGTAAAGGTGTTCCCTGATTTGGTCTCTAAGGCATTTGTTTTGTGACAAATTGTATTTTTTATTGCGTTATTATTGATATTTATTAGGACTTCCAATAATCTGGAGAACAATTTCTTGTCTAGGTTACATATCTTATTTATCTCTGAGTTCACAAAGTCTATAAATATTTGTAAAAGTAACAAATTCTCAGAATCTTGATTGTAGTCGGATCTTACATTTTCAACAGTATAAAAAAAAAAAAAAAAAAATATATATATATATATATATATATATATATATCAGGTTCTATATTATATATTCAAAGTTTCAAAACTTCGAATCCCATATGCTCGACAACATATGATCAAAGTTTGAAACTTTGAATATATAATAAAACATCAAAAAAATAATAAAACTTACCTTAATGCTCCAAGCAGGGGGGCAAGCCCCTCTGCACCCCCCACCCCTCCACTTAAATATACCAACTCCGAGACCGCACTTCAGTGCAGAAAAGGGAAACTCTCCCATTCTGCACCATACGGCGCTGTTACGTTTAATCTTAGAACTTTTCAAAGTTCGATCATATGGTGTTGACCATATGCCATTCGAACTTTGAAAAGATTGTTCATGTAATAGTAAACATATATCAGTACCATTATGAATTGATGCCAATAAATTAAATTACTTTGTTGTTTCGGTACTAGTATTTTATTGAAGTTATGAGTTTCTAAGCAGTCATTTGTATATGCAGTTGGAAACATAGAAAATATTAAGTCTTTAATATAATGGCTAGAATATGTGAACTTTTGAAAAGAGGAAATAATGTTATTTAAACGGAATTTGAGAAGAGGGCGTAATTCCATTTCACCAATTTTTTTATAATCAGATAAAACTGTTATGGACTATTTATTTATGACTGGTTGTGATATATTTATTATTTGCTAATAATATTTCTTGATTAATTTGTTTCCATTTTGAATTATAAGATTAATTTATCCAGAATATTATAACTTTTACAACTGTTGAAATAGCATGCAATTGAATATCAAGGAATCCTATTCCACCATTATCCCAACCTTTTCTATGTCAGCCAAAGGAAACTCTTTGTTTATTAGCATGCCAAAAAAATCAATTAAAATATTATTTATCTTCTTCACTCATTTTTTTGGTGGAGATAGTACTAAAAATTGGAAGACAAAACAGTATTTTAGGGAGAATTACCATCTTAATAAGCATTAATCATTCTTCCATGGTACAGAAGAATTTGACCAATTTGTGATGAAACTTAAAATTTTATAAACAACCGGTTGAAAGTTTGTTACACCAGGGTATTTCATTTGATTGCTATTCCAATTGAAGTTAGAGTATTTTTGTATGAATTTTTATTTTTTATATATTAATAATGTACTTGTTTTATTATGACTAAATTGTAAGTTCTATATTCAAACAGACTCATAGAACTGAATATATGGTCTAATGAATTTTCTATATTTCCTATTGTTAGTAAAATATCATTGGCAAATAGTTGAATCTTTAGTTCAAAATCTTCTTTTATTTTGATACCATTAATGTTCTTATTGGATCTAATACTATTAGCAAAGGGTTCTATAGTTAATGCAAACAGTAAATTTATAGGAATTAGAAACAAAAGAACATATTTTAACATAAGCACAAGAGTTATTGTATAACTTAGAAATGAATGCAATTAACTTAGGTGAGAAATTATGCACTTTAAGTGTTTTAAACAGGTACAACCAGTTAACAGAGTCAAAAGCCTTATTTAAATTGAAAGTAATGATAATAAGTTATTTTTCTATCTTTCTAAGTATTTTTCTTGCTCTGTTCTTTTTGCTATACTCTTCTAACAGTGACACTCCTTGGCTTAACTGTCTTATTGTTTTCTCTATTCAGTACTTCCATGACAGGATTTGATGTATGCCCCTTCTTTCCCTTATTGCCCTGTATTTTTATGTTAACTTTTTATATGTTATTAGGTTAGCTGCATAGAAATATATCCTATGTACTTCTGTTATGAGACATGAATTTTTGTTAATCTTGATTACTGTGTTTATTTCTTTTATCAGACTTCTAAAATTTTGGGTCTTATTCACTGTCTGTAATCTACTTGTTTCATCAGTTTTAATATGTCTATCTATCTCTGTTAAATCAAGCAACTCTTCCCTTAGATAATTTTTTTCTAAATGGACTGTACACTGTTTGTTCTCTGTTTCCTGCAGGCATTCTACACAAAGTTCCAAAACATCTTCCTATGACATATTCTTTTCAGTTGCATCCTGCATCATCCATTACTCTTTCATTTGGGATCTCACTGGTCTATCACTCCACAACATTAACTGCATCAGAGTTGCCACCATTTCCTATTCCTTCAATTGCTGTGCAACTCAAGTTGAACTTTTGTACTTGTTTACTACGGAAGGCTGCAGACTATCTTCATGTGGCAACTGATCAGATGCTTCCCACTCCACCTGTTTTTCCTTAATTTGGGGATTGTCTGTAATATCATGTTGTGACATTACCAGAGTTGGATTTTCTACACTAAATCCTTCATTTTGTAGGTAATCCATAACTTCAGTTTCTATTTTTTAACTTCTCCATTTCTAATTTTCTTTTCTACTTTTCCTCTTTGTTTTCTTATTTTTTGCAATGTAAAATATTTTTCATATCTCAATACCTTTGTCTATATTTCTCTTCAAATATCTTTGGTGCTGCTGTTTTTGTATTGATTAGATTTGCTTTCTCCTTTGCATAAATATTTCAGTATATTAAATCTCTTTTTCTTTCCCATATCCATATTTCATCATCAAATGTCTCCCACTCCACCTGTTTCTCCTTATTTTTAGGGCTCATTGTTCCATCATGTGACATGACCTGTATTACACATTCTGCACTAAATCCTTCACTTTGCAGGAATTACATAAGTTCAGCTTCTATTTGTTTAACTTGTACTTTACTAATCTTTTGTTCTACTTTCCTCCCTTGTGATCTAATTTTGTATTGTGAAATTTTGCATATCTGGGTATGTTTATCTGTATTTCTCTTCAAATATCTTTGGAGCTGCTTTTTTGTATTGATTAGTTTGGCTTTCTCTTTTGCATAGATATTAAACCATATTATATCCCTCTTTCTTTCCTGTGTGCATGTTTCTTTTTTATACCTTTTAGACATCTCTTGATTTTGTTGTTAATATTTTCATGCTTCCTCAGGTGTTTTTTTTCCCCAAAAGACCCAATGTTTCTTGGTCTATATAATTTTTTTATTAATCTATTATATTAATGAACACAGATTTGCAGATGAAGCTTTTGACAGTTTTTCTTGTGCAAGTATATATTTTCCTCTAATTTCTGTCTTAATCTTTTTAAATATGGAAATTCTTGGCTTTTTGCAAAATAGTAACAATACATATTTTTTTCTCTTATCCTTAATAGTCCACTCTATCATCTTTATGTCTCCTTTTTGGCTTGTCAGTTTTTGTGTTTTTTGTGGCCTACTATTTCCTTCTATAGTGGTGGGGGAAGGGCATCTTCCCCCTGAGCCTGGTCTAACTCCACTGTAGGAATGTTTATATGTCTTGAGGATTCTACACTGTCATGTTTCCAGTCCTAGGACTAGCACGCCTAATAGGATTGGGCACTTTTTTTTATCCAGGGACTTATACATCCAGGTATCTTTTTTAATTTTTATCATAGTTCTGTCCATGATGTATGTTGTGTAAAATGCAGTCTATACATCAATGTTATTTTAGTGAGATTTTGTAAAAACAGTGTCCCCTTTTTCAAAGTACTCACCAAGACTTGAGGATGAATTCAGTTCCAGGAGTTTCTGCTTTTCTCCACTATTGTTTGATATCAGAGTTAGTATATTTAAAACAGTGGGAGCGTGGAGTGCTGCAAATGCCTGTATTTTATTGTGTGCTGGTTGCAAAACTATATTTTGTGATTGTTGCTTTTATTCACAAATTGATGAAATTGCCATTTGATATTTGTTAATCAAGAGAATGAACTTCTGTGTATGTCTTTCAATAAACACACGCGTGCGCACACACACACACACACACACACACACACACACACACACACACATTACATCAGTCATTTTGTTTCAGCTTCCAATTTTGGATTTCTGATGTGCAAATCTAAACATTACAACAATGCAAAAAAGTAAACCTGTAAAACATTTGTCTGAGAGAAGCATCTTTATGATTGCAAATTTAAATAGCTGTTTAATATACTTTAACAGTTCTACTGTGTTGAAATGAAGAATTTGAAGGTATTTCTTTTAGGCACTTTTCACAAGCTCATAATAAAATGCTATGGACTAACAATTATTTCACATCTAGCAGACAAAAGTACAGATGAAGGTTTATAAGTAATTCAGAAACTAAGTTTTAGTTTATAGGAAAGTACATCATACATTCACACCATGTCACTTTTGTTTTAAATGTCAGTAGAAATATTTATCTTATTGTAGTGGGGAGCATTCACTATGAAAACTACTCAAAAAGCTACTCATTGTGGACTCTACATGAAACCATGAGTCTAAGGTAAAGGAACAATAAACCATATGTTTTTGTTGTGTATATTATATTGCAGACAACACATACTTTATATCTCAAATGTTATTATTATTCAGTCTAGTGGGAAAGATGGCAAGGATATTATTTCATTAACCTCCTCTAAGAAAGAAAGAAAAACAAACATGAAGAGGTTTTCAAGTAATAGATTATTTCTGTCTAAGGAATGGTGTCTTTATGTTTAAATCCTTGTTTCTTTACCTAGAATACGTCCATTGATTTAAAAATGTTATCCCGACAGTTTGGCTTGAAAGTAAGAAAAAAATGTCCACTAGTGGCAAAATGTGCCTTTCATCATTAAACATATTTCTGAATTAAGGAGCATATTTGTTCCAGTGTCACCTCCACCCTTGTTTATCAGTGGGTAACCCTTCCATCATATACATCTATATGTTAGTTTATTCCGTTTTTCATTAGTTACAAAGTTTGTCTACATCCTTTTTCCCCTCAGTTCATTCTTTAGATTACAGGAACTATACACATATAATTATATTTTATTATGTTTATGTTTTATTATAATTGCAGAACTTATGATGTAATGTTTAAAAGAATAGAATATTATACTTTATGCCTAAAATTGTCTAGTGCATCTCTTTCCAATGATTTGAGTACAGCATCTGCCTCATTTACAGATTCATTTACACGAAGTTGCACTTAGGACCAAAGTTACAATACAATGAGAGGAAAAATGACTTACTGTTTTTAGTAACTGTGGAACAATGTGTTATTTACCTGGGGATTTAATGAAACAAAATTAATTACAGCCAGTTACAGTGACATCATTGTCTAAAAAGATTTTTACTGAGTAGCCACTTTTGGGGTTCATAACTGTAGGAACCATAGGAATCATAGGAAATATAAGAGACCATATATGCCTTGTCTGTATCACTTAATCCAAAACCCAAATGATTGAACCACTGTTCATCGACCCTTTAGACTGAAACTATCGAACAAACTTTTAATTGAAATATTTTGCAGGACAAAATAACATTTGGCCAAACTAGCGACCATCAAAAAAATAATAACATTTAAAACCCACCCAGGTGGGGGGCTACACCCCTCTCTGTAACTAAATATACCAACTCCGAGATCACACTACAGTGGGGAAAAAGGGCAAATTCCCGTTGGTGGCCAACTGTTGTTTTGTTTTGGGCAAAATTTCAATTAAAAGTCTGTAAGATGGTTTGAGGTTTTGATTAAGTGATATAGACCCCACCCCTAGTATGGATGTTTGTAAAGGCACTGGTTTTGTGAAGAAATAAGATTTGAAATAGGACTGGGTATTTCATGGCTCAAAAAGTGAGACACAGGTCTCTCGGAGCAGTCAGTTACCTAATGAAGGTAAGAAGAGTTGTGCTACTCTACCAGGATAGTTGAAATATTTAAAACCATTAATTTCTTTGGTTAAAAATCACTGGGGCCTTTCCAGATGAGCAATATGCTTGGATTTGTACATACGAATGGGACCAGTGTATTCAGTGATAGACCTGATAAGGGAAGAGTGCAGGGGTAAAATGACTGCACTGAATTTTGAAGATATCCCCTTGAAAATGAACTGGGCTAGATATAAGGTTTACCTGGCTATGGTGGAGACATTATGAGTGAATGAGAGAGAGCTGTCCAGGTAAATATCTAGGTGTCTTATGACTGTATCTGTTTGAAGAGGAGTAGCACTTATAACATGTGAAAATGGAGTAATTTTGTATCAAATGCTACCATGCTGCACTTTTCTGCATTTGGCTTGAGATTGTTTTCAGTGCATATTCTAACCTTTTGGAGCAGTTTGGTATCAATGGATGAATGGATGGCAGTATCCAGTTTGTAGTCATCAGCAAATGTGGTCAACCACACTTCTGGGATATTGGCTTGGAAGTCTGCAAAATAAATCCCAAATGGTGAGGGTGCAGTACTGGGCCTTGTAGTATCCAATTAGTTATAATGTTATGTTCAGAGAGAGAGAGAGAGAGAGAGAGAGAGAGACAGTGCCAGTAATGTTCACTACTTGGGATAAGTTAGGCTCTGTTGGATAGTCAAAGCTAACTACCTTAATGGGTTCATCTTTAGAAGTTGGCATTGGGGAGAAAACATTTCTGGACTAGTTCTACCTCATGCACAGATTTGGCTACATTTAGGTACAGATTTCTGTCAGGAATCCACATTTCAAATGTTGAGTAACTTGCTGCATTGTATTGCTTGCTGTTGTGGACAGTAACTGAAGTGGTACCATATGTAATATCATTTGTGTACTAAAATGACTAGTGTTTGCACTCTACCATCTCAGATTATGTGCAAAGGCAGAATAAAATGATGTAAATATAAAAACTTGTGCGGCTTCCATTGTATGGTTAGGACGATAGAAGGAAGATTTACATTTAGTGTTTTGTTGCCCCTAGCTAGGTCATTCTGATATTATTTTAGGTTATGGTTATTCAGTCTTTGATAGGTTCTAATTAAGCTTATGACCAAATGAGAAAACCAATAAGCTCAGCCATGTCACTCAGTACTGGTGGGATACTGGCAGTGCCCCATTAAGTAGACACTGTGTACATATTTCTGGTGAAAATTTGTAATCACCTATCCAGCTATCAAAATTGTTTTTAAAGGTTGCCTGGGAGGTACTGCTTGATATGTAAGGGCAGCTTATTCCAGAAATGGGGTAAACATTGGGTTAGATATCTGTCAAGCCATCTAGTCCTGTTAATGCGATAGTGTAGGTTTAGGCCTCTAGAATGGATGCCTGCTTTACTAATAGCTCTATTTAGGTGAAGGATTTCAACGAATGATTGGTCATTCATAGCATAAAAAGCTAAGCACAGATCACCCCTCAGGAGTCTGTATGACAGTGGATTGAGTGACAGAGCATTTAGACTATAAGAGAAGCTAAGGGTACTGAGACCTGAAATCATTTCAGTAAGGAAATGTTTTGGACTCTCAAGCTGGTTTAAGTGCTTGTGAGGTACATGCCAAAGGGTGCATTATATACAAAGATGGGCCTAAATAGAGATGAAAAATTTGGGACTTTAACTTCTGTGGACCTTAAGGAGATGCCATGAAAAATAAGCTGTGTGAGGTAGAAGGATTGCTTAACAACCTGAGACCTGATGGTCAAAGGACAGGCTGTTACATATGTACCCAAGTCCCTAATTACTGTTTCAAATTTAAGTGAAATGTTATCTACAGTAGCATAGCTAGGATGGGGCAAAGTGGTCAACTTTCCTGGGTGCAAAGTGTTAGATGGCGCAGATCAGCCATTCAATCCATACCCCACTTTCCAATCTCTCTTTAGTGCAATACCATTTTTTTTAAACTCATACCTGAGCACCATAGAGCTCCATGCAGTGTACAAACTATAGCAACTACTTGTTACAGTTTAAAAGCTAACAGATTTGTTTAAGTTTCTTTTTTTTAATTTTACTATTTTACTAAAACCTGAGCACTGTAGCACTGTATGCAGGGTATAAACTGTAGCAATTGCTTGCTACATTTCTAACAAGCAATTTTTCTACAGTTTAAAAGATAACAGCTCTGTTTCTTTTCTTTTCCTTTTTTTTACTAAAACCTGAGCTCATGGTGCTCCTTGCAAGGTATAAACTGTAGCAACTGATTTGCTGATTCTTTTATAGTTTGCCAGAATGGTTTAAAAGTAGTGTGATATGTTTTTGAGTCTTGTGAAAAATATACCCTAACAAATGTCTGAATATTGAGGCTTCATTAAATCTCATGTAATTATAATTCAGTATCTGTGTAGTTTAGGTCTAGCAATGATGATGTTAAAATGTTTTGCTTCATCAGATAACATCCTAACATAAAACTTCATACAGATTGTACCAAATTACTGGTACTACCATTAAATGAATTAACTGCTTTCTTGCAGAGTAATCCACTCCATTTCTCTTCAGGAATTTGCATAACTATAAATGTAGCTATGAATGTTCATTTAACAGTGTTGCTTAATATATTGCTGTGATGTTGTAAATAACATGAAATAAAAGGGAACACTGTGACCAAATAAATGCATGCAAAATTAAAACTTGTTTCCAGATGTCTCCTGGAATTTGATTTCTGAGTCACAAGACATGAAAATTATAGGTCTCCCAAGGGTTTATTCTTATTTACTTAGTTACTGAATTTCTTAATTAATTATTACATCTGTTGACTGAAACTATGTAGCTGGGAAGAGTCCATTTTCTCTGGAGTTTGGTGAACCAAAACGCCAAGTCAACAAATAGCAGAAGCACAGTTGTGCTGCATTAAATGAAATCAAAAATAGAAATTCAGTAATGAAAATAAGAAAAAAAAACAGATATGTGAGTACTCTTAAATGCAAACTAGTGACAGTAAAGTAAAAAATACTCGTAGCAAAGTATGACAAAGAAATGTATTTATATGCATGTTACATACGCAGCTTTTCTCCCTGGGCCTTCGGACCATTCTGGTAAACAAAAGATAATAAATAAATAAATAACAAGCTACAGGCTACATTCCAAAAGAGTTGCTCTCAGTGTAACCCTTCCTTAATTCTGAAGGACTTGTTCTCAGCGTGAGTGACTTTCTTCAGTGTAAAGCCTATCTGTAAACAGGCTTACACTGAAAGCCAGATTCCAAAAGATCAGCTCTCAGTATTAAGTGGCCATTTACACCGAGAACAAGTGTTTTGTAATCAGGCCATCTTAGCTGCAAAGTAAGTAAATAAAAGAATAATAACTACTGACTTGAAAATGTACAAATTAATGTTGAATCTTAGAATACAATTTCTTTATTTTGGTTTATAGGTGAATACTAGGCTAACTGCCTTAAAGGGCCATTTTAAATCTAAGCTATAACCTGCGGTCAGATTTTTAAGCATTATGCCAAACCCAACTCCCCTGGATAGACAAAGGCTTGTATAATTGAATAATTTGTTAACATTTCCAACATTTGAAGTTATTATCTTTTTTCACTGCACTGACTGTAAATACTCATTGAATTTGTGACACTTTCCATTTGGAAAAAGGGATATTTTTTCATTAATATTTCTCTATTTATATCCTCAAATTTATTTCTGTACCTTTTTAATTAATATTATGACCCCTTTGATTAAGTTTGATTAAGCATTACTCAGTAAACAAACATGGTTTAACACAAAAATAATTATTTACAACATAATTTGAGTTCAGGAGTTCATTTGTGGATGTATTATTTTCCCTTGTTTACAAATCTGAACACTTGAACAAGTGACTTCACTGCATGTATTCCAGTCTGTTTTATAAAACAGATATACATTCGAGGTATTTTTTTAGTTGCCAATACCCTTTGCATGCTCACCTTCCTTTGCAGCATTCCATGCAGCACATTTCTTTACTTTGAAGTCCTATTTCTAATTTCTGGTAGTTCGCAGTTCCACATTTTTAATCTCCGTAATAATCTTTTTCATGTCTCTTTCTGTTTGACTTTGGTTTTCCATTTTCTAGTTCTAGCCTTCTTTAGCTACTGTCAACACAAGAGACAGCAGTGTGCATTTCCTCTCTTTACTGCACGTTATTTTACCCAAACTCAGCAAAAACCTCTTCATATATTAAGGTGAAATTCCCCTCCAAGTAGATGATTTAGCATAATATTTAAATCACATTTGCACTGAAGCAACTCATTACATTCCCAAAATATATGCGCCCAAGTACTTATTTCAGAACCGTTACATCTATATTATATGCCTCTTGCCTGCAGGGACATTTTTCATGTCTTATAGGGGTGTTGAAATATTTCTACAAACATTTCTATGAAAAAATGTAAATGCTCCCAAAATAGGTGCATATCTTGCATTCAGACTTATTTTTCTCTACAAATCATCTGTGATATCTTCATTTAAATGTTCAGTTTATCCTGTTTTTACCTGTATACTTCATTGCCTTTTCAGCTGTAATATTGCCTTCTCCGTTGCACTTCTACTGTTCTCCAGTCAGTCTGCTTGTTCTGTTCTCAGGACACCTACTCTTTGTGGTTTAACAGAATTATTATCCGAACTCTGTGTATATTTTTGAATTCTAAAATTAGACCTATTTATACAAGTTGATCTGATTCTGCTAACCCGAAAGTTATTCATCTGATTTATAACTCATCTCCTTTTGTGATCTACTCCCAAAATCTTGGTTATATGATCTTTCTTCCCCAAAATGCTCATGACATTTTCTCTTGTGTCTTTCCTGTTACTACACACAGTATAACCTATTAGTATTATTTAGTTTTCCAAAGTCTGATTTCCTTTAACATAAAGACTTGCTTAATACTTGTATGTATATAAGGTTATATGTAATGCTGTTTATATTCTTTCACTTGACCTGCCCAAATACCCTTGTGTAATCCTATCATTACCTCATCAGGCACTGTGTATGTTGTGAACTTCCATCTGGTCATAGATTCTGCATCTTGAATCAAATATATTAATCTGATTAGTATGGCCATATCAATATACCCCCAAATCTGGAAGTCCCAAACCACCCTGTTCTGTTCCTTTGCAGTAGTAATTGTTCCCATTGTATGCTTTCTCGTTTATCATTCTAAAGAAACTCCTTGTTTCCATTTTGACATTTTCCATAGCTGATCTTTTGGATGAAACATAGAAACCTGATCTACACAATAAGCAAGTGTGATGAAAAACATCTTAATTGCCTGTATCTTTTATTTATTTATTTAACATTTGTTTACTGGCAAAGTCCAACTTGGAACGACGCCAATTTTCAGCAGAGGCCCAGGGAGAAACACTTCAGATGCATGTCTTTGTAATATGGGAGGAAACTGGAGTACCCGGAAAAAACCCACACAAATGCAGGGAGGACATGCAGGCTCCACACATATATGTATCTATAAATAACAGCTTCCAAAGTGTTATCTTACTTATAACCCTTTGAGCTATTTTTTTTTTTTTTGACATTTTCTTAGCTGCTTGCTCGACACTCTGTTTCAGCCAAATTCCCACATATCTCATCCTATTATGACCCCACAAAAAGGGGAAGATTGTACCATTTCACAGGTTGGAGTATAGTTCATTATTATTAGTTTTGTTTTTCCTTCATTGACATTATATCCTGCTGTACTATTAAACAATTTCAGTTTATCAAATATAATGTTATATCACATTCTGGACTGGTAACATATTATGGCATTTGGAAAAAGGGATATTTTTTTATTAATATTTATATCCTCAGTCTTTATTCCTGTATCTTTTTAATTAATATTATGACACTTTTCTTTGTTCTCCTTCTATTCCAGCAAGAGAACCCCCATCCTCCCTTTCTTTACAAATGTCCTATGTTATCTATGATTAAGATGTGTTTTCTGTGACATCATTACTCCTGGATTACTCCTATAAATGTAGCACAATTCCTTCTCTTGTTTTCTGATCTCAGCAAGCCTGTTTATATTCCACATCAGTAGGTCAAATTGTGTCATCAAAAAGATTATCAACCAGATTCAATAAACCATACACGGTTCGTTTGCACTGTATACACATAGTGTGCTGTTTTGGATTCAATAAGGGGCTATACATGGTGTGTAGAGCCGCACAAACAAGTGCCAGTTACAGCATAAGCAATTAAATTCTATGCTAATCAACCCATTCCAACATGGAGGAGCTATTCAACAAGCTATAAAGCAACTGTGTTGACTCAGTGCTGGTTTCCTTGTGAATTCCAAAACCTATTGGAATACAGCCACGGAAAGGAGTCTACACAGAAAGAATGTTAGGGGCTGCTGTTGCTTTAATTCATTCATATGTACAACAGGTTGAAGTTTATGCTGCTACTGCTGCTAACAGACCATGGCCAAAAGGAGAAGAGTTTTCAGACCCTGTTTAACTTATCACAGTCCGCATGTCATGGAAATTGTAGAGCACTACAGGGTAGATAGAGACAAACTACCAGAACTCTGCAACTTCTATCGGCCTCAACTCAGACCCAGGGCAAACCGAGGGGAACCAATACCAGTGGAGACAAAGGTATGTGTAGCACTTAGAATTGTAGGTACAGGAACCTTTCAAAGACCAACAGGGGACATGCAACAGGTATCAGCATCCAGGATCATCCATCATTTCCTGAATGCTATCCTCCAATATGCCAGTGACCACAAATATTTGCCCCGTACTCCTGAGGACAGGACCATAAATATGCAGGAGTTCTACCCTGTAACATACTAACCTGAAGTACTCAGTGCCATAGATTTTACACAAATAGAAATTAAGGCACCACCTGGAGAAAAAGGAAAGCTCTACATAAATAGAAAGGGCTTCCACTCTATTAACTGCCAAGTTGTGCGTAATGCCAAGATGAATCATCTTGAACGTGTGTGCTGGCAACCCAGGCAGCTACCATGACACATATGTGGCACACCTCCCAAATGTATAAGATGGTCACTGGCAGGACATCCTACAGGGTTATTCACTGGGTGATGCAGGTTATGCACTGGAGCTGTGGCTGATGACACCCATCAGAAATGCATACATACCCACTGAAGAGCACCATAATGAGGCACACGCTGAAACCAGAGATATAGAGCATGTGTTTGGGCTGCTAAAGTCATGGTTCCAGTGCCTAGATACATCTGGGGGAGCCCTGTAATACATTCCACATACATGAACTGAAATATGTAAAGTATGTGCCATGCTACACAACATCATCCTGAGAAAGCAGCTTCAGCAGGATCAACAAGGGGAAGAGGCACGCATCACACCACCAATGGCAAGGTCACCACAGACACAAGCAGGTGAGGAATCAGAGGGGGAACCAGCAGCTGCTGTGGGTGTAGGCAGACATAGGCATGCTCAATATGCCCTCACATTGGCTAAGAGGCAATGCACAGCACACTCGCTAACTACCTAACGGGCTAAAACCTTCCTCCTATGCACCAAAAGATCAGACATGGAAGAATGTTAAACTGGAAAAAAAAAGAGTTTCTTTAAAATAATAAAAGAGAACATTGATGCCAGGCAATGCTCACAACCTTTACATACCCATGTAACAGCTGTGTACTGCTAGCATCAGACAGAGTCAGCCCTGTACTAAAACTGCTGCAATTGCTAGATTTATAAGATAAGTGTTGAAGCTGGACTGTATTATGTAATAATATGAATGACTGGCATATCCTTGAATGTTGTTACTTGGTAATGTAAGCAAGTAAAAGGTGGGTGATTTGTACAGACATGACTAACATGTAACAGCAGAGACTTATGTGACTGCAGCCTGTATCAAGTAGGCCTCATGCATCAAAGATTCACACAGTCATACCTCTCCAAATTACTGATGGTCACCAAATGTCTTTGGTTTAGCACCATACTTTTGTACTGGAAAATCATTAAAGAGAGAAGTTAGAAAGTAATGAAACACATTTCAGTTTCAGACTTCACAACCCTCACAAGTTCATTAACTGTCTAACTTTCTAAGACCAAAATATGTCAAAGGTACAATTAGCAAAGCAACAACACAAACCCAAATATACTAAGCACTAAGTCAGCTATGCACCCTGAGCATCAGACACAAATGTTATGTATCCCTGAATCCAAAATATAAAGATATTGCATGGTTATCATCAATTGCACAGGGTGGTGTGTGTGTGTGTGTGTGTGTGTGTGTGTGTGTGTGTGTGTGTGTGTGTGTGTGTGCCAGGAAGCCTAGGCTGACACAAAAGGTCAGCGAGTGCATGCAAGTTAAGAAGGCAGATATTTGTATAAAGTAAGAAATGGCCAGTGAGACAAAATGAGCTTTCAGCTTCATGACTGAACCATGTAACTTTTGTGTCTGTATGTGTCTTCTAGGTAAAATTGCTGTGTGAGTGTCTGCATGAACACAGCCAAGCTCTGTGCTAGCTCTATATCTTCACATATCTGACAGGTATGAGCCATGCATGGAAGAGGTGGCAGTTCATTGTTGTCATACTTGACCATAACAACTAGCTCTGCCAGGAGTTGTAGTAGCATGTCCATGCTCCCAGTTAGATGCACTGCTGATACCTGAATGTGACTGATGTCTGCTGGACAAGATCTCCCTCAGCTGGCAGCCCAGGACCATGACTCCATAGTCTCCAACATCTGGGTGTGGACACCTCAACCACTGGTGGAACAGTGGCAGTATTGTTACTATGGGAATGTGATCGGGCATGGCCACATCGGCTAACAGCAGATGAAGTAGCTGACCTACGCCCATGATGATGCTGTCCCCTTCCCAGCAGTCATTCCATCACAGACACTGCTCATTCCAACATGTCATTCATCAGATCCATTGAATCGGCAACACTGTGGAGGCAGTCGAGCATATCAGCCTGTGCCACATCTACAAGCCTAAGCATTTCTCTGGAGGACCAAATGGAGTGTTCCTGCACCTCCATGATGGCCCTAAGCATGCATCGAATGGCATGGGAAGACACGCCTGGATCAGGTGGTGGATGGACAGCAGGCCTTCTCTGAGCAACCCAAACATACTGCATTCACATCAGCAATTATTTTCTGCCAAAATTGCATTCTGCCTGACATATCTCCACGTCTCTTCTCAAGCAGAAAGACACCATGTCACGTAAAAGCTTCCACAATGATCTGATTCTCAGAGTCACTGAAGGAGGGTTTTCAGGGCTTGAGACACCTGGGTGCTGTACTCCTAGGTGATCTAAAGCACAGCAGATGGATAATACACATAAGTATCACATAAGTAATAATCATGTTTCCAGATAACACATAGTATCATAGGATAATAGGAAGTTACTAGGCTTATGGCCCTAGGGCCCTTACAAGTCTAGCTAAGTTTTACCCTTATTTCCACAATCAGCACCTATCACCCCTGTCCAATAGGGACACAGGTGGAACTCCCGAGGTGAATTTGTGGTCACCCATCCAATCATCCAGATTGCATTTGAAGTGGGTCAATGAGGTGCTCTGTTTGACATGAAGTGAGTGTCTGTTCCAAAGGTGTGGTAACCTTTGTGAGACAAATATGTCCCTCCAGCAGGTTCTGTTAATGTCACATATCAGGTTAAGGTCTTTAGAGCGAGTAACCTGTGTACCATTTGACTTGTGGATATACAGCATTTCCAATAAAGCAGGGTCAAAGATTGCCTTATATGTAGGGCAAAAACTGCCTCTGAGTAGTCTGTATAAAACAGACTAAAGTGACAGTAATTTTAGACAATCCATATAGGACAGATGCTGAAGACCTTGAATTTTCCTTGCGAGGAACCTTTGTGGTCTCTCCAATTGTTGCAAGTGCTTGGAAAGATACATACCAAAAGGGGCATTGTAATCAATCATTGACCTGATGAGGGAAAGTACAGGAGTGTTATAACTTCTTTTTTTCTGGAGGCAATGCCCTTACCTATGAGATAAGCAATACAGAATGCTCTTCTTACCACCGTGGAGACATGGTGATCAAAGGTAAGGTTGCTGTCAACCTTTGTGCTCAAGTCTCTCACCACTGAGTACATAGTTAGGATGTTACTATTTATGTGGTAGTTAGCAAGAACATCACTCTTACTGAAAGGGATGACAATACATTTTTTGCATTGAGTTTAAGGCCATGACTTTGGCACCAATCATTTGTTTGTGTAAGACCCTCTTGTAGGATGTTGATATCATTTGGAGATTCTAGTGTGCAGTCATCAACGAACTTTGTCAGCCACAGACTTTTAGTTTTTGCTTGTACTTTGGAGAAATAGATTCCAAACAGTAGAGGTTTCAGGACTTATCCCTGTGGATCACCACTGGTTACAGGTGTGCTGTTGGAGGTGGATTCCCCTATTTTGACAATATAGGTTCTATCAATGTGCCAGTTAATGACTCATCTAACGATATAAGAGTTGATACCTAACTGGGTGAGTTTGTCAATGGTGTCTGAGTGGGGGAGAGTGTCAAAAGCTTTGACTAGGTCTAGGTAGGCTGTATGTACAGATTTCCCCTTGTCCAGAGCTTTGGTGACTGTCTCAAAGAAGTTCACCACATTTAACAGGCATGATCTCTCTTTGACAAGTTCAGACTGAGTAGAGTTAAGTGTTTGGAGATTACCTATATCTTTGTTGATAAGGTCCATGATGATTCGATCTATGGCCTTGCAGATAAGGCTAGTCAGACTAATAGGTCTGTAGTTCCTGGGGTCAGTGGAAGCACCGCCTTTGTGCAAGGGAATAACAGTGACCATTTTCCATACAGTTGGGATGAACATGGTGCTTAGACTAAGATTGAAAAGGGTACCCAATGGTGTTGCTAATTCTTGTTGGAGTCCATGTAGGACACAGCTTGGGATGTTATCAGGTCCCATAGATCCTATGTTTTTGGCCTTAGAGAGGGCATTTTCAACCAACTCTTTAGAGATACAAAGTAGGGGACAGGTGGTAGGGATGCCATGGGGTACCTATGGTGGGAACAAGGTGAGTGAAGCTTTCATAGAACCTCTCAGCTAAAAGGTTAGCTATGTCCATAGGCTCATTATATGTGGTATCATTAACTACCAGTTCAGCACAAATCTAGGCCTTTTCTTTCAGCTTACGGATGTTGTGATGATTGGGGAGAGATGGGCGAAGACTGCCATCCTAGTCAAATAGAATTTGATACATAATTCTATCAACTGTATAAATAAATGTAAACTACAGGCATGTTTTTTTGATATTAAATGTAAAATACAGGCATGTTTCTTGAGTGTAAAGAATACTGTGAAATGTGGAACTGGAAATATGTGACAACATTGCACTCTACTGGCCCAGTGAAGCATGTTGTGACCCTTTCATGTTAGAATTCGGCTCCAATGTGGCTGGATGAAGGTTTCATGCCCATTGTTTTAAGGCTAAAGTTTATGACCAGAATTTAGATGTGGAAGGTGCTTTATTGCTCTAGTTTCTGCTAGAATGTATATGTGAAATGCCTTGTATTGTTGTAAGTTTCTGAGTAGGTGTTAGATTGCTAAATAATGCAGTTTGTGGCCTGAGAACTCAGACGAGGTCTTAAGATGATAGAGTTTGTTTGCCTGGGAAAACTTAAGTGTCAAAAATGATGTAATTTGGGGAGGGACCCAGCAAACATGTTTGTTAGTAATGTTTAAATACTATTTCTCACAAGAGACTGAAAGCATTTTGACTTTGGACGTCCAACTTACCAGCACTCTGCCTTAAGCTCACATATAAGTTTTAGCACTGTGATTTCTTGCAGGAATAGTTAAAGCTGGTAAAAATTAATTAGGTATTTTTCTTTGAAATCAGACCTGTCCTACTGTATTATTTTAAGTTTCTGTGTGATCTCTGAACTCTTAGATGTCTCTGTGGTGTAATAGTTTTGTCTTGTGTTTTAATTATTTATTATTAATGTTTTTAAAACCTTTTACCTGTGGCTGATTTGTGTAGAGATAACCTCTAGAGTACATTGCATATTTATAGAGGTTATTATAATAGGCCACTCTAAAGTAAGCCTTGACTGTTAGTCATACTACCATTGGATATTAATATTTCACAGTAATAATTGGACACCCTTTTCAGGGCATTTTAGTAGCTGATATTATTAACTGGGTGGTGGCAGTAATTACTACCGTATAGTCTGGGTAAAGGGGCAGAGAATCTGTGTCAGCCTTTCCCAGGAGTGTCTGTGAAGTTGTATAAATACTTATCTCAAAGTGTGTGCATGTTGTGTTAGCTACTTGGCAGGTACACGAAACACTGGTTGGACAAAGAGGATACTGGAGGTTTTAGCTTGCCCAGTTAGGCTGAGATCTGGACCCTATAGCTGTACCAGTGAGGAGTCTTATTGGGGACCTGGTGAGCAAAGGAGCAACCGGCCCCAGACTGACTGTGATCTCTGTGTGCACTTAAGGGCAATTGTACTTTACTGTATGTATTAGTTATCCTTTCCTACTCTAGGAGATGTCCTCCCTGGTGTTAGTGGTGAGTATTAAGGCTCCTTGATTGCTGGTCCAGGGCTCGGTCATCACAGATGTAACTAAAGAATGCCATATGGTTGCCCTTAGCTGAGGAACCTAATTTGAATTCATAGTTAGCTTTGGAGGACTTTACAGGAAGTCTTATTTGCTTGTTTAAGCTGAGGAGGAAGTGTTTCCAATTTAGGCTTACTCCCTCTTACTATTAGATAGCAATTTCTTCCTCTTATTGGAAATCCTGTTAATGAGAGCTGCCACCAGCCAGGTTTGCTCTTCCTTGGGGAGCTTGTTTTCGTCCTACCAGGTATGGCTGAGTCAAAGCAATTATACAGATGTTTGTAATAAAGCATTGATGTAGAACTCGGCATAGTTGCCAGTTCCATCTGAGGGGAGAGGTGCAGTGAAGATATTTATACAATCCTGTAAGAGGTTATAATCTGCTTTGGAGAAGTTTTTTAGTTTAGTTGCTGCTAGGGGCAGGTCAGGTATGATAGTTACTTTGAATGAGACAGATTTTTGGTCAAATCACACCAGGGAAGACCTCACAGTGGGGGTGCTACAGTGATCCCCAGTATTGGTAAGCACCAGATCCAGGATGTTGGCACCCCTTGTGGGGGTGTCAACCAGCTATTCCAGGACATTGGAGTTAAAGTCAAGTAACCTTTGGGCAAGTAATTTTGAGTGCAAATAATTTACCCAGTTAGTGGATGGGTAGTTAAAGTTACCCAAAAACCATGATGTTCATAGGTTCATAGGTTCATAGATAGGTACTAGGCTATCAGTCCTGGGGCCTATATAAGCCTAGCCAAGAAGGTTCCCTGGCTTTCTCCACCCAAGGAAATTATTTTCATGTGCCCCTGTCAAGCAGTGCCACAGAAGTGATCCCTGGGATGAATTTTCTATTTTCCATCCAGTCATCAAGATTTTTCTTAAAGAGGGCCAATCAGGAGCTTTGCTTGACATGAAAGGGTGGTTTGTTCCAGAGTATGGGAAGTCTCTGGGACAGGAATCTATCCCTCCAGCATGTTATGTTTATTGTGGTGACAAGGATTAGTCCCCTGGAGGGTATGGTTCAAATAGGTAGAATGGGTGTCCTGACATAAAAGGTAGCATTTCACTATTGGAGAAACATAAACCAGTCAAAATATTGAAATATAAAAAGGAATTGTGTGGTTGAAACATATTACAGTCACACACAAAGCAAAGTTGGATACCAAACAAGGAGAATAACAATAGCAACATATCCTTGTTTGTGCCAAAAGGGAAATGCAACTTTGCTCCCCCGCCTCCAAAAGAATAGGCAAATGACACATTTTTCTAACAAATCATTAGTGAAATGCTAAAAGTGCTATCAAATAAACAGTCCATAAAACATATGTACACATTTACTACAGAGCATTTCATTTTATGCAATTACCAGTCATGTCTATATGTGGCCAGCACTCCCCTAGCAGTATGTATGGGCCATCCTATAAGGCTAACACCCCTGTGTCATTGACAATATAGGAATTTTACATTTCACAGAAATAACAATGAAAGAGTGTAAAGAGAAAAACAGTTATAACATTAGCACTTGCGAAAACAGTTAATAAACCTGTGCATATAAGAAAGTAAATGCCATGCATATGCCATCAGTACATTTCTAAGAAATGCATATAGATAAATGTAGCATTTGCTAATGCATATATATATATATATATATATATATATATATATATATATATATATATATATATATATGTATAAAAACAGATTTTTCTTGCTGATATTTCAGCATATCCAGTATATAGCTGAAGTATACCTTATCAAGATCATTAGTCTTCTTTGCAGATAAATCCCAAAGAAATATCTTTTTTTGTGTTATTCATATGAAAAAGTCTCCTCACCTTCAGGTTCCCTAGCTACACAGTTCCCTTTTTATAGTGTAGATTCAGGACTGTGAGCATGGTGAAGATCCAAATGAGGTGTGAATTCATTAGAATCGCTTAATCCCAAATACTTGCCTCCATGCAAGTGATGTAAACATCATGTAGGCACTCCAACAGTGTTTGATGCTAATGGATTGCAACTGTGAATGACGATTAATAGGGGGAAGGACAAAAAAAACAACAGCAATTCAGACTGCCCACCTCCAGTGGGTGTGTCAGCCAAGTTAGACTTACAAAGTGTAGATGTAATTGTATCAAAGTGTTAAATGTAAGTAAGAAGCACATATTTCACAGTTTATGTTCCGTGACATCCAACGTCCCATTCATTTCTTGATAACTGCATATCATTGCCATGTAATATCCTCACTCAGATAAGACAAGAATGAGAAACAAAAACAAGGAGATAAGGCGGAGCTGCATTTTTGCAAGCAATAGTCATAAATGGTTGTGTGATTACTCTGTGCATTACATCTGAAATTAATACATGTACAAGTAACTGTCATATGGCTTGTTAATACTGTGGATGGTGTTGCATTTGGTTGTATGCAGAATGATTTTACTTCCTTGCTACAAAGCTGTTGGTGTGGCAAAGAGGGATAAGGCACCCTTACTGTGTTCTGAATGCTCATTGAGTGAGAGTTCAAATCCAGATCTGTTTAAAAACATTTCATGTGTACAAACAAACATTTGTAGTGTTTATTTCATAGATTGCTTTTCTTCATGTCAACTACTTTTCCCTTTTTTAATTTACAGTGTTTGTGCAGTGTGCCACTTAGTGCAAACTAGGGAAATGGAGAAACAATGAATGTCAGGTTTAGCTTTGCTTAGCTCATTTGCATGATGCTTAGCAGTGCACAAACACAGGAAGCAGAGAGAACACCTGCAAACAGGGCATCTGTTAAAGTGTAAAGGTCAAAAAGTGATACATTGTTGCAATGTTTGCTTTCCATTGTGCAACACCGCTAAGCTATGTTGCGCAGTGGTTAGCAAGGTTCCCCAACACCTGCAGCCAAGATGCAGACAGTCAATAACTGAAAACAGATACATTCAATTAATTCTTTTGGGCACCACACAAACATGCTAATCGGGGTTGCTTGGAGGCTAACACATAGAACTTAAGAATGGCTAGGAAATTATGGAACTGTCATGTCACTACACCTGTGGCTGCAGATGCAAGTGTAGGGCTTTAATACAGATGGCCCTGGGTTCTAATACAGGGAGTGCAACATATTTTTAAAGTTGTGACAGTCCAGTTTATAGCAATAAACAGAAAAATGCACAAGTGTTATTTCAACATTCTTGTGGTAATAGGTGTAAGTCGTGGGCTGCCATACACATGGTCCTGGGTTCTAATATAGGACATTCCAGACATTTTTACTGTTGTTCCATTTCCACTTATATTCAATACCACTTATAACACTTTAGATAGTGGAGCTTATGTGAATTATATATATGAGGGATAAGACACCCTTATTGTGTTTTCAGATGTATGACTGATAGTATGCTGTGTACTATATTTCTGTAAGTATAATTCTGCTATCTGGACTTAGATGGCCTTCTTATTTGAATCAGACAGATATACAACTGAATCTGTATATAAGAACCTTGTCAGATCACACACATACTAGGTTAACACCTCAGACTGTCAGCTGTATTTATGAATGATTCATGACTATGTCTGAGCAGCACTTCTTCTGTGGCAAAGATGGAAAAGCCCTGTTGTGAAAGAAAATGTTTTGCCCTTTATGCATAGGTTTGAATCCCACACTTTAAAAAATCAGTTTTATCAGTGTATAAAGCCAAAACAAAAATGTGTCAGGTCATGAAATTTATGCCCCCAGTGCATGTCTGCAAAGTTGACTCTCCTAACAATTACCTTCCAATTTTTTAAATGTATTTCCAACCTACAGCAGCAAACACACATCAAACTACTATCAAGTGTGAGATTAATCCTCCAACTTCAAAAACTGCTTTCCTCCCTGCTTGGCACTGTTGCTGTCCACTTAACATCATGCAAAAACCATTGCCATTGTTTCTCAGGTTTGTGAACCACCAATAAATGTGATAACAGGAATTCGCTGGAAATCATTAGTTGTTATTCCTCTACGTTTGGTATTACACATGTCTGGCATTAGAGAGGAAGATGCCCAGTTTAGAGCATAGAGGTGGGGTGCTCAGGAGTCCAGAATATTTATTGGACTCCTGGTAAAGTGCCACAATCAAAGGCGTCTGCAGGGGGACTATTCTTGCTCCTAGTACAAGTCTGAGGCTTGGAGTAGTTTGGGTATGGCTGCATCCAGTGCAACTGGCATCCCACACACTGGAGAACAGTGTAGGCACCACTTCAGTGACCTACAAAGACACAAGAGGGATACCCTCAACCAGTGGTTGAGTCAATTTCAAACTGCTTATATCCCTCAATTGTGTAACTATGGTCATAAAGATAATTTTAATGCATCTAAAGCTAAATATAGGCAAGACTGTTATGCATAATGCTCTTTTGTTCTTTTCTTTGCTTTTCACAGCTAATGCTGACATAGAGTTGAATCATAAGGCTCATGCTGAATGTCTCAAGAAACTAAGGAAAGCAAGTGCTATGTATGCAGCATAACAGAAGTATTATGTAGGTTTAAAAGTCAATGATAGATTTTGTGGTATTCTATACAGTAGTAGTAAAGTGAACATGCATATCCTAACTGTAAAAGCAAGTATGCATGCATACGTCTGTAGCACAAACCAATTTTAGGAGTCAAGTGTCGGAGTGTAGGGTTTTGGGTTCAAGTACCACAAGCAGCAATTATACAATACTGCATTTCCTTCATAATATTACATAAATTAAACTCTATACAAGTGGCATGAATGCCCTGCTGTTAACTGTAATCAGTATACTTGGACCAAGTATATGTCCAATATATGTACATTACAAGGATTACTTTAAGCAGTAACTAGAGTTGTTAGTTGATACGAAGTATACTTAAATATAATAGTTCTGATAAAATAGGTATATCATTTTGATAGTGCATTGTGTGTCACATGTGATGGTACTAATTTTATCTCTCTTTTTCTATCACACCAACTGTTGTTTTTCATTTTTTAGTTTGTATTATGTGTCATCAAAATATCTCCATGTCATCCATCTGTAACAAATCACTAAATGCTTCACAGCACAGCAAGGTAGGCCAGACCCAGTGGGTCAGCCTGCCCCCACTCCACTGGCTCTAGCATCAATGCCCAGCACATATGGGACCCAACCTGGAAGCACTGCCTCTGCTGCACCTGCACTACCTTCATCCTCAGGTAGCACTGCCCTAGCAGTTGGTGTTATGGTATCCTCTGCGAGTAGTGGCAGAGGTGGGGATTTCATCACCTGTCAGGAGATGCAAGGGTTGGTGCATAGGAGAAGGTGACAAGCACTCCCAACACCCAGTGGAGTAAGGGGACAGTGATGGCAGTCCTGCGGGTGAGGACTAGTTTCTCACTGTATCCATGTTTGCCGGGCATGAGCTTACATTGTCCACTCCCTCACCCCAGTCATGCTGCCCCCCAAACTTTTATGTCCCTCACCATCCACATGTCCTGTCTTGCTTGTCTTGTTTGTTTGCCATTGTTTACTCACCTACCCAACTTACCTGATCCAGAAATACCAATGTCCCTTACCCAGCATTCCTGTTTTACTGAATAAAAAAATGGGCACCTGTCCCACAAAAAACAATATTATCCCATAAATAGCTCTCCATGTCACATGTGTCTTTTTGACACACTTGATTTGGTCCAGTTGTCTATACAACATGATTGCATTGTTGTCCCCCCACTTAGTGGAGGTGACAGTTCAAATTCAGCTAATAATCTCTACATATTTTCAGTTTACACTGTTAAAGAAATGGTTAGCTATGGTTCTTTCCTACCTCCCTCCTGCACATTCATATATTTTTTACCTTTGGTCTTCACCCAGCTTACTCCCCATTTCACCACTTTCCTATCTACCCTATTTTAACACTTATAATCTGGTCAAAAATAGGATCACACACAACACACATAAGTACCAGAAAAAGCAATGGATCCCTTCACCTTTTGGCCTCTATGTTTGCATGGAGTTTAGCATTGTACACTGATCTGATGGTAAGTGATGGTCAGCAGCCCTACAGTGCTGTGGTTACCTCAGCACAATGATGCTTAATCCCGCTGAGCTAGGGCAACATACAATAACCCACGCTAAATGTACTATAGATAATAATGACATTGCATTATCACTGTTTATCACTGTTTATTTAACAGTATTAGATACACCTGAATTCAAACCCAGTATCATATGGGCTCAAAAAGAAATGTGCCAATGCATTTACACCTGCTGCCACAGAGTCAGCAAAGCAGCAGGTGTGCTTCATACACTCAATGCTAACTCTCAGAATTTTAGCAATGAGACCAGCATTAGCACACTGCTTAACTATGCACAAACAGGGAAAGTAAAGGAAATGTGTATCTTGCATGGGCAAACACTTTTCCTGCCATCGCGCAAACCCGCTGCTCTCAGCTGTGCTATGCAAAGTCAATATTAGCATGTATTATTGCTGTTTACTGTCATCCATTTAGTCTTCATGCTACATGTTGAAACATAATAAAATGAAGGCCCTATATAAGAGTATGTCAGATATTTACAATGTAGCCATGTGTTACCTCCCCATACACTGCAAACCTGGTCACTCAGTACTTGTTGACAAATATATTAACTACACTACATAAATTAATAACAAATGATTTGTGATATACCATGTACATCAATTTGGTAACATGCAGAACTAGAATTATCTTCCCAACATTTTATATCCAACATTCAGTGCTGATGTCCTGCAGCCTTGTAAAAGTCAGACTTGTGCTGTGGTGCTTGCATAAAGAACTGAGCTCTGTAGTCTGTGTACTTAGGTATGGGGTTCTGTTCCCACTGCAATCAAGTGTGTGTGTGTGTGTGTGTGTGTGTGTGTGTGTGTGTGTGTGCGCATGTGTCTATCTAAACAGAAGACCATAAATGTGTATCCTACAATTACCACTATAATTCCATGGATTGACAATATTTTGATACTTGCACATGCCTACACATCCAGTTCATGCAGGCCTCCCAACATCTTCTCTCCAACATCCGGTGCTGATGTCATCTACTATACATTGTCCTGCAGCCTTGTAAAAGTCAGCCTTGTGCCGTGGTGCTTGCATAAAGTACTGAGCTATGTAGTCTGTGTACTAAAATAGGTAGAGGGTTCTGTTCTCATTGGAGTCAACTGGGATGTGTGTGTGTGTGTGTGTGTGTGTGTGTGTGTGTGTGTGTGTGTGTGTGTGTGTGTGTGTGCATTTGCTTGACATTAGAGAGAGCCTTTTACACCAGCATGTGGGACACTGCTATTACCATATTCACCTCAGCAGACACTGCTGATGCCATCGGCTAGATCTGATTTGTGGATGTGCACTAGTCACACCAGGCAGAGTCAGAAACTGGCCTGGAGGCCAGGCAGAAGTTCACTCATCCTATAAAATACATATGACAGTGACATGCCTTTCATTCTACTCACATATGTCATGGCATGTTTTGTAGGCCCTGTGTTTTCTGGGTGAGAAACCCCTGTGGTCTCCCCAGCTGCTGCAGGTGTCTGGTGAGGTACATGCAAATGGGAGAAATTTACTCTATTAGTGTTCTGATGAGGTTCAAGTACAGCTCTGTTTCAGATCTGAAAACAATGGTGTGACTTATGATGTGCACAACATAGCATTTCTATATCACTGTGGACACTTAGTGGTCGAAGTTCAGATTGCTATCTACATGTTTCCCAGGTCTTGCACCACTGGGTTTCAGCAAAGTGGGAGTGTTCTCAATGCTGTAATTAGCTGGGATTTCTACTTTGCCAAAGGCCAAAATAAAGACACATTTTTGCATTTATTTGTAGACTGTGTGGCTTTGTCACCAAACATTTGTCTGTGCTAGTGCCTGCTGTAGTATATCATCATTGGAGTACTCAGTGATTGCATCCAGTATGTTATCTGATGAAGTTACTGTCTCTACAATAAGGAAAAACACTTCATTAAATATTTGGTTTTACTATTGGGCTTAGTCTGTGACTGTTTCCACTGTGCCATTACAGAGGTTTTGGATTGCATCCAGTATATTAGAATCAGCAAACCTGGTAAGCCAAAGGCCATATACTTTAGCCTGAGCTGTCAATAAATAGATTCTAAATGGTAAAGGGCCAGATCCCTGGGGTATGCCATTGGTGACAGCTCTACTGCTATAGGTTGATTCACCAACATTCACAGTATGTGTTCGGTCGGTGAGACAATTGGTTACCCATGTAATGACATAAGGGTTAAGCCCCAGCTGGGATAGTTTCTCAATGATACCTGAATGGGAGATTGTGTCAGAACCCTAGGCCAGATCAAGGTAGGCAGTATGCACTGTCTTACCTTTATCCAGGCCTATCACACAGAATCAGTGAGCTGTGGTGACATCACAGATCACCTGTGGAGTGACTCAGCACATACACCTTCATGACACAGTTGAATATACACATCAACACACCTTCCACATGGATTATGATCCTGTAGAAGGGTGTACATCAATATGCATCTATCTGAGCTGGGGGGACAGCACCTGATGCATGCAGGTATAGATACATCCTGACTCTCCTCAACTGTAAGGTTGACCAACATGTTATCATGAACCTTTTCTAAATGGACACTAATAATATTCCAGCTGTGTGCAACAGACATGTGTGAGTTGTGAATGCTACATCATATCTATTACATCTGATAGATGTCCTCAAAGAGGTCATCAAGGGCATGCATGTTGGCAACACTACCACTATCATCCTGTTGAGCTTGAACAGGCCAAGGCATTTGACACAAATCCACACCGAGGTATTCAATCAACACTCTCAGATGTGGCCATAAACAGCTATATCACCAAGCGGGTAGAATAGTGGATCACAAAACAACACAGCAAAAGGTAATAAATAATGACCAAGGCCAGTAGAAGAGACCCAAACTTGAATGTAAAATGTACAAAAACCAATACAAACTCTAGCGCCTCAGCCAAAAAGGCCTTTCAAGAGTCAAAAAATGCATTTAGAACAGTGGTCATGTACATGGCATCTAAATATGTTGAAAGTTGTGAAGTGACCTATATCTTTGGTCCAGTGATCATGTCCGTACATCAGGGCTTCTGCTAGGCCCTTTCCTGTCCATTATTTAAGTCACAGACATCACAAATGATGTCTGAAGGACTTCAGATTGTGGGCAACCAATGAGTCCAGGTGTGAGATTAGTATAATACAGACAGTATCAACACACAGGTTTATATCACATGATTGAAACGTGATAACACCAAATATGAGAACATTGAACTCATAACTGCAAAAATTTAAAACTCCAAAAGCTGAGAACAGGGAAAAAGATTGCTGTTCCAGCACAAAACACAAAACACACAAACACTACAAACTATGTCTAATGTGGGGGTCTTCGCCCCCACACCCCCCCTACTTAAATATACCAACTCCGAGATCGCACCACAGTGAAGGAAATAGCAAAGCCATGGAAAAGGCCCACCAAAACTTTTCCCTGGGAAAGAATTCAATGTTCCGCGGCTTCACTGTTGTCAGTCTTTGAGGTTTTGAGTTCGATATCATAACAATCAAAGTTTTGCGGCTTCGATGTTATGATATAGACCCTCAACACACACCAAAGATTGTTGCCACAATCATGACAACACATGAAATGAAAGAAAACATGGGGGAATTTTGAATTTTGTTATGTCCTGAAAACAAATGTACAACCCAAGGATAATGTAGACATCACACCCTATAAGCAGAACAAGTGGTATTTGACCTGTGTTTTTGGGTAGATGGTATATTGAACATCCACCAGCATGTGACCACAGTGCTGACAACTGCCTTGTATGTAAAACAACTACTGAGTATGTGAAGACCATCCACATGAATGGCCATAATATCTCCATAGTTCACAACCTTCATCACATTAGTAACTGAATACAATGCACTGCACCCTTCTTCATGTACCTCCATACACATGTTCCAGTGATGTATAACTGAAGTGTACCACCTTTGCCACAGTGAGCTGTCACACATCTTATTGACCATACCAAGGAATTCCTTTTGTTGCATAAACATTACTGTCTAGTGGTGCAGAACCCCAGTCAAGGTGTTAAACCAGATGCATGTGTGATACCTGTTCCGGTAATGCACACAGTACATACATAGCTGTTTGAAAACATTGATGGCATGGGTTACATTTATGATAGTGTGGATTGTGCCATATATATATATATATATATATATATATATATATATATATATATATATATATATACACATACATGTATATATAGATGTATATGTATATATATATATATATATATATATATATATATATATATATATATATATATGTGTGAGTGTATGTATATATATATATATATATATATATTTTTTTTTTATGCCACACACACCAGTCATCTAGCCTGTATTGATCATAATGTCACATCCAGGTTGTGTCACCCATGCACTGGCCCAGCAATCAAGGAGCCTCAATCCTAACCACTAACATCAGTGAGGCACACCCATATTGGGAAGGATAACAAATACACATGCAGTAAAGTACAATTTCCCTTAAGATCACACAGAGATCACAGTTGTTTTTTCCCTTTTTCTCCAGCTCAGCAATAAGACATCTCACTGGCACAGTTATAGGGTCCAGATCTCAGCATAGTGGTCAAGCTAAAACCTCCAGCACCCCCTGTCTAACCAGTCCTTCGTGTCTCAGCCCAAGTAGCTGACACACACACACTTTGAGATATGAGTTACATAGAAATACACGGACACTCCTGGGGAAGGCTGGCACAGGTTCTCCAGCTATGCGCCTTCTGCCCAGACTATACAATAGTACTACTTGCTACCAACCACTAATATCAGCTACTAATAAGGCCCTTATCAAAGGGTGTCCAATTATTACTGTGCAATATTATTATCCAAATGATAAGTGTGATGAACAGCAAGGCTTATTTGGGGTGGCTTGGACATTATCAGTATATACATGCTTAAATTATCTCTACATAAAACATCTACAGTTGAAAGGTTTAAAAATATTTAATAATAAATAATAACACAAGACAATACTTCTTACTACACAGTGCTAGTCAAGAGTTCAGAGATCACAGAGAAATGCTTAAAATAATACAATAGAAAAGTTCTGACATCAATACAGAAAACAACTAGTCTAATCTTCCTATTTCCTAGCTATTTCTAAGAGAGACACTAAAGTCTAAGATCCTACTTACATACAGACACAGGCAGAGTGCTGGTGAGTTGGATGTTCTCAAGACAGAACCAAAAAGCTCTCTCTCTGTCTGTGAGAAAGTCCTTTAAATTGATACTACATCCTGCTGACTCATTTTAGATTACATCATTCTTAACAATTCTCTGGTTTCCCAGGCTAACAGAAACTCTACATTAACATTTCTTAGTAAGCTTGCAGCTGGTCAGGAAACTACAGCAATTAAAGACATTATATATGTAAAATCTAGCAATTAACTCTAGTCTCAAAACAATGAGAAGAATTCCTTCATCCAGACATTTCAGCTCTGAGTTTTGAGATCAAACAATTATACAATGCTTGACTTATCAGCTTTCCTCCAGCAGAGTGCAATGTGATTACATTTTTGCAGTTCAACATCCAATACAGTCTTTTCACATTTAAGAGAACAAGCCTGTGGCTTATATTAATATTTACAAATGACAGAATTATCTAAAAAATTCCATCTAGCTAGGCTAGCAGCCTTTACGAATCTTTACACAGGTATAGCAGTGTCCTTCCTAACATGTCCAGCAGATGTTAAAGTGTCAGGATGGTATGCTTGATTACCCTTATTGATTGCTGACATGTCATAATAGTTGTACAGGTGTGTTTGTGCAGAACCATTTCTGATCACTCAGAATCACATATGTTATTTCAGTGACATGGGATTACCAGTGGTATTATTCTGATATTGTCCATGATTGAGCATGCTTCTTTTACTGTTGTCTGTGAGCCTGTAACTGTGTCCCACTTGTTAGAGAACTCTGCTGAGATTACACTCATATTCAGGCAAATCAATTTGCACAGCTTAACAATATGCACCCTTCCCCAGATGTAGATCACATTGCTGATAGACGTCCTCTGCATTGCTAATGTAAGGCTGTGTATCTCACAAAGACATCTTCTCCATTGTTATGTTACCTTGTGTGGCAGTCACATGATACACATTTTCACTCTGCAGTCCGTATTGCACGGCACTGATATGTAATTGATGTTCCTGCTACAACTATCTTCCATCAACATGCCCTCATCTGCTGTACATTAGGATGTTTCACCTGTCCTCTTGCCCTGTGTTCATTCCTACAGTTCATCTCTTTGTCCCTATTCAATACACACATTTCCCCTGACTGTTTATTTTACATGGCAGTCCATGTACCCTTACAGATCATTTACACAACTTTTGTACAGAATGTCTGGAATGGGATTTCACAATACTCTGCACTGTATACACTGTCCTGTACTGTGTTTGGACCATATGCATGTCTATATGTTAAGCCCCGGTAATCATGTGGCATTTTGTGCAATCCCACTAACCTACTTTGCTCTGAGATAACCAGGTTTGATATCTGTGTTGCTTTACTAGCCATGAAATCATGCTTATTTATGTATAAACATGGTGCACAGCATGAATATGTAATTAGCACAGCTGCTCACCACACAATGTCACGCAAACACATAAACTCCATGTAGGGTTTGTGCAAAGCCTACACAGAATTTATTGAATCCCAGGATATATTTTATTCTATTGAATATTCTTTCTGTTTTAACCTGGTCCTTCATAGTCTCTTTTTTATCAATTTTTGTGCCAGTTAATATATTTTTCCTATAACATTAAGAAGTATAATATAATCAACAGGATGAACGCTCTGTTGTACAAATAAAATAAAAATATAAATGCCAAATAAATAATCACAGTGGAGCGACCAAGGAACATAGAGTCTCTGAATCCTTTAGCATAAAACTGTATATTTATTATAACAAATAAAACAGTGAGCTCTTTTGCTCAGGTTTGATGAAGCTTAAATGCGAAAGCGACCTGAGCAAAAGCGCTCACTGTTTTATTTGTTATAATAAATATACAGTTTTATGCTAAAGGATTCAGAGACTCTGTGTTCCTTGGTCACTCCGTTGTGATTATTTGGCATTTCCTATAACATTGTCTCATCTCTCACAATTACTTCTCTAGCCAACAAATAAACAACACATTAATTACATACATATTTTTGCAAAGCTTTAAAACTATTGCTGTATAAAAACAGCAGTATAAAATTTCTTCTAATATTGTTATTCAAATTTTGTTGGACAGAACAGTTATCGCAAATTAATGATTTTGTTTTGTTGGCAGCTACTGATCTCAGTATTTTACAACACATATTATAATAGTTTCACTTTTCATTTATTTAACATTTACTTCTCAATCTTGCATCCCCCTCACATTGTTATAGTACCCTTACCAAAAGCAACACCAACAAAGTTTACAATTTGAGAACAATTACATTTATCATGTAGCATACAGTATGGGCCATCGTCATTATAATAGTCTACATTTTAACTTTTATCATACAGCATGCAAAATTGGTCCTCCCCATTCAGTTAAATATAAACTTTCATTTTTAAGTAGAATTCTGGCATATAATACTTACACTATTGTATTTATACTAATTAAATACTTATTTTATATGTGGTATTTACAGATTTCATTGATTTTAAGATGCCATTCAGATGTTGGATGCATTTTAAAACCATCAGATCTCTTGCCATATAAACATGTATCCATTTTGTAATTAGTAAACAGAGGTAATCTAGAAAGTTCGAGCCAGGTCTGGTATTCCCCCCTTGAAACAGAGGGTGACAGGACTAACAAGAAACAGTCAAAGGATTAGTCCATATAATTGTGTATAGCCTTTGACCATCACGTGCTTACAGTAGTGAGGAAATCATGCTATGCTGTGCAACATATAAACAAAGGTATGGCATCTAAGCCCAAGGAGGTTCTTGTTCCACTCCAATTGGCATTCGTCAGACCTGTCATTGAGTACAATGCCCTGTTTGGTATATACCTAACTGGGCATATCCAACAAATGAAATGTCCACAGAGGTTCCTCACTAAAAGAATACAGGGCGTAAGTAATATGTCCTATGCAGACCACCTCAAGGCCCTATCCCTGTATTCTATCTCCTATAGGTTGTTGAGGGAGATCTATGCCTGGAATACAAGGCATTGTCAGACCCCACTCTGATGAACTTCATATCCAAAAAACAAACAGTGCCAGAATTACCTGTTCTAAAGACTTAAACCTTGCCTGGGATCTAAATTGGACCAGCTGGAGAGATAGGTATGTATCCCAGAGACTACCCCGTCTATGGAACAGGCTCCCCATCCATGTGAAGCAGAGTTCCTCCCTAATCCAATTCAAGTTCACCTTGGACAATTGGATGGGAAACCAGAAATCCATCCCTGGTTTGGCACCTATCTCTCTGATGCAAACAGGTAACCTGTAAATGTTTAATCTCCCAGGGCCATGCTTACACTTATCAAGGGTATCAGAACTAGTCAGAGATTTGGGATGCGTGGCTAGGCTTAAAAAGGCTCTTGTGGTCATTAGCCTAGTAAATGCCTATGAACCTATGAACCAAACCATGGGCAGCAAAGCAAAAGGAGGTTGAGTTGTAATATATATTAAAGACATACACACCTCCAGGCTGGTCAAACAGTATGATGCACAGGAGACTCCAGGTGCAGTTAACCATTGACAAGACCCCTATGCAAATCATAGCTAGTTACAGGCCCCCAACCTTGACTCAAGATGCCCACTCTACCCATCTAGACCTCTTTGTATCTGGCAAGAGTCAACCCTTTATCCTGATCCTGGGCGACTTTAACTTTCCAACCATAGACTGGAAGGATTACTCATACCAAACCACAAATGCCCAGAGATTCCTTGATTTCATCAATGCAAATGCCTTGGACCAGCTGGTTGACCCCCCCCCACCACAGGTGATAATATCTTGGACTTGGTATTAACCAACATGAGTAACCGCTGCAGCATCCCTACAGGGTCATCCTCCCTGGTAAGATCTAACCACAAAGTGGTCACTTTTGAAGTCACCATCTCCCTGGACTCCCCAGCTAGGATCAAACAAAAAAATTCTCCAAAGCTGATTACAACCTCCTGAGGGAAGATATAAATAGCTTCACAGCCCCCTCCCCCTCCATAGGAAGTGGCAGTGGCACATATGTCCAAACCTACACCAAATCCCTATGATCCCTCATAAAATCATCCAAGGCTAGCTTCGAAAGAAAAATTGCCAAGGACTCCAAAGATAACCACAAAGCGTTCTTTAGCTATGTCAAGAACCTAAGTGGAAACTCAGATCTGCTCTGACTTAGTACAGAATGGCACAAAATACACTGAGCCGACTGATATTGCCAACATTCTGGCAGACAGGTTTAGTTCAAATTTCACCCCCCTCTCACCCCCTAAAGGGCTCATAACCATACCAGAAGAATGTAATGCCCCGGCATTCACTGACACACAGGTTAAAACAGCCCTATCAAAAGCCAAAAATACATCTTCAGTGGGACCAGACGGTGTCCCAGGCTGTGTCTTACACGGGCTCCAAAATTAACTAACCCCTCACCTAAACACACTGTTGAAACTCAGCCTCTGTACAGGCTACGTACCCATAGAGTGGTGCACAGCAACAGTTATCCCGCTCCACAAAGGTGGAGCCACAATGGACCCTGGGAACTATCGCCCTATAAGCCTGACTAGCATGGTCTGCAAGGCTATAAAGCACATTATCATGGAATTCATCAACAGAGACATTGGGAACCTTCAAACATTGGACCCTACCCAGTTTGGCTTTGTTAAGGCAGATCATACCTCCTAAACCTGGTGGACATCTTTGAGACAGTTACCAAGGCTTTAGATGAGGGAAAGGAGGTCCACACAGCCGACCTAGACCTTGCAAAGGCTTTTGACACCATTCCCCATTCTGGTATTATAGACAAGCTCACCAGCCTAAACATAAACCCCTATGTCACAAGATGGGTTGCCAATTGGCTCACGGATAGAACCCACACAGTGAGAGTTGCAGGCTCTAGGTCTGACTCTAAACCAGTTACAAGTGGCGTCCCCCAGGGTTCAGCCCTAGGTCCCCTCCTGTTCGGTATATACTTCTCAGAGGTACAGGCAAGCACAGGAAGACTATGGCTGATGAAGTTCGCCAACAACTGCAAACTGGGGGCCATAATTGACTCTCCAGCTGATACAGACATCCTCCAGAAGGGTCTCACTGAGACAAATAGCTGGTGTCAAAATCATGGCCTCAAGCTAAATGCCAAAAGTGTGTAGTCATCCCCTTTGGAAAAAACAAAGTACCCGTGAACTACCACATACATGGTAGTTCCCTAAATACAGAAAATGTCATAAGGGATCTGGGGACCCAAGTAGGCAGTAATCTCTCCTTTGATAATCATATTGCCAAGGTGGTTAGAAAATCCTTATATGTGGCCCACCTAATCACAAAAGGGTTCTCATCTAGAACAAAAGAGGTTATTGTACCCCTCTACTCATCACTCATCAGACCCATCATAGAGTACAACTCCCCATTTGGGATGTACCTTACAAGACACCTGCAACTGCTGGAAAGACCACAGAAGTACCTCACCAAGAGGATTACTGGCTTCAAACATATGCCCTATGCAGCCCAACTGAAGAAACTCCAGCTGTACTTGGTTGCATACCGCTTACTCAGAGGTGATCTCTGCCTGACATACAAGGCCATGTCCAACCCAGAATTGATGGACATGCTCCACCTAAAAAAAAAAAAAATCCGCAAGAGCCACACACTCTAGGCATCTAAACCTCACCACAATGATAAATAGGACGTGCTGGAGGGAGAGATTCCTGTCCCAGAAACTCCCCATGTTTTGGAACAGGATTTCAATCTACATTAGACAGAGCCCCTCACTAACACTCTTCAAGAGAAACCTTGACGAGTGGATGGAAAACAAAAAATTTAGCCCAGGGATCACTGCAGTGGCTCTCTTGGACAGAGGCACAGGGAACTAATGGCTCTGCTGGACTGAGGCACAGGGAACTAATCTAAGGGGGTGGCGAAAGCCAACACATTCTGGCTAGGCTGCCCTTGGGCAGCTAGCCTAGTACTTACCTATGAGCCTACGAACCTATAAGTACTATACGAGCATTTATATAGCTGCATGGAATCAGAAATACCAGGCAAGACAAAATCATCTTCCTCAAGGAAGAGCAAACCTGTCTGTTGGACATCTGCAATAAATAAACTCTATAATAAAAGGAAAAAATTGCTGTCCAGGACCAAGGAGAAGCAGGTGCTTAATTGGAAGCAATCTGTCCTTAGTCTGAACAAGCAAATAAGAGCACTAATGAAATCCTCAAAAGCAAACTTCAAGTCCAAACTGGCCACATCTACTAAAGACAATCATAAGGCCTTTTTCACATATGTCTGCAGTCTCAAAGGAAGCACTCAGATCTGCTCAAAACTGGTGATCAAGCACACCACATACACAGATACTGCAGATATAGCCAACCTGCTGGCAGACCGGTACAGTGAAAATTTCACCCCTCTCTCGCCCCATCAGTACATCAGGACATCCCCAGCACCTGACCCCTCACCTTATCTCGAGGGAGCAAGTCATCACTGCTCTCTCAAAGACAAAAAAAATTCAGCCTCCATGGGACCCAATAACATCTCAGGCTGCATCCTACATAAATTCAGGAACTTGCAGCACCATTAGGCACCCTATTCAACCAAAGCTTTGTGGACAGCCACTGTCATCCCTTTGCACAAAGGTGTAGCATCCACAAATCCAGGAAATTATAGACCTATCAGCCTAACTAGCCTGATCTGCAAGGCCATGGAACAGAATATCATGGACCTCATTAACAAACACTTGATTCAACACAGTTTGGTTTCATCAAGGGGGGGGGGGGGTCATGCCTGTTAAATTTGGTCGACTTCTTTGAAACAGTCAGGAAAGCCATGGATAAGGGGAAGACAGTGCACACCGCTTACCTTGACCTGGCCAAAGCCTTCGATAGTATTCCTCACATGGGTATAATAGAGAAACTCTGTCAACTAGGCATCAATCTGCATGTTACCAGATGGGTAGCAAACTGGCTCACTGATAGAACCCACCTAGTCAAAATAGGGGAAGCCACCTCCAGCAGTTGACCCATAATGAGCTGCATACTCCAGGGGTTGGTCCTGGGGCCTCTGTTGTTTGAGATATACTTTTCTGAGGTGCAGGCCAAAACAAGTGGCCTATGGATGACCAAGTTTGCAGATAACGTATTTATTTTATTTTACATTTGTTAACCGGGGGTGTCTGACTGGGCCGAAAAGGCCCTTTTTCAGCAGAGGCCTGAGGAGAAAAGCTCCACATAGAAAAATTACAGATACATTTAGACATGATCAGTATACACACAAATTACAAAAGACATGTTTTTACAGTGGTATGCAGCACATCAACAGTTACAGTGGAGAGAACAAACAAAAAAATATTTAAAAATAAAAGTACTTAATAGATTTGTGGTATACAGCTGAAATTTGGAACATAGATAGAATGCATACATAGTACACAGGTACAGTACATACATTGTAGATTAGCCAGTGTTTGTGAGAATAGTTTTCAATCTTAATCAAGTTTAACTGCAAGCTGGGTGCTGTCATCAATTCCTCCAGTGATGTGGGCATCCTCCAAGAGGGTCTCACCCAAGCAAATGACTGGTGCCAGAAACATGGCTTCAAACTGAATGCAAAAAATTGTCTCATCATCCCCTTTGGGGACAGTGATGTCCCCAGAAATTATCACATTAATAACAAGGTCCTAAGCACGCAATCAGTCATGAGGGACTTAGGCACCCAGCTTGATAGCAAACTGACTTTTGACGACCATATTGCCTCCGTTGTAAGGAAGGCTTTCTACATGGCCCACTTCATTAGTAAGTGTATCTTATCCAGGGACAAGGTGGTTATAACATCCCTGTATTCTTCCCTTATAAGACCCATTATTGAGTACAATACCCCTTTTGGCATGTACACCACAAAGCACATGCAACAGCTGGAGAGACCACAGAGGTTCCTCACCAGGAGAATCCAGGGCATCAAACATCTGCCCTACACAGATAGGCTAAACACCCTGTCCCCTCTACTCAGTGTCCTGCAGACTCCTTAGAGGTGACCTCTGTCTGGATACAAAGCAATCTCAGAAACCGCCTTGATGGAACTGCTGCATATCCACAAGTCATGCTCCACTCGAGTAATCCACATGCACAACCTCAGCCTGGTCTGTGACATCAGTAGGACATGTTGGCAGGACAGATTTGTGTCCCAGAGACTCCCCCTTCCGTGGAATAAACTCCCTCTCCACATCAAGCAGAGTACCTCATTAACCCTTTTTAATCACAACTTGGATAACTGGATGGGGAGCAGATAATACACCCCTAGGATTCCCCCTGTTTTCCTGCTGGACAGGAGCATTGAGTGCTGACTTGTTGGAACATGGGCTAAATTCTTGGCCTAGGCTTGTAAGAGTCTCAGAGCTAATAGCCTAGTAACTTCCTATGATATTTTGCATATGATATAAATAGGACCCTTTGGAGAGACAGGTATGTATCCCAGAGACTACCCCTTCTCTGGAACAGGCTTCCCATCCATGTGAAGCAGAGTTCCTCCCTAACCCAATTCAAGTGTTACTTGGACAACTGGATGGGGACAGGAAATTCATCCCTGCTTTGACACCTATGCCTGTAATGGATACATTCAGCCTGTAAATGGTTCTTATCCCAGGCCCCTGCTAGTAAATGTTTAATCTCCCAAGCCCTTGCTTACACTTATCAAGGATACCAGATCTTGTCAGAGATTTGGGATTCATGGCTAGGCTTAAAAGGGCCCTTGTGGTCATTAGCCTAGTAAACACCTATGAACCTATAAGATCACTTTAGCTAGCAGATCTAGGAAACTGTCTTTCTCTGATGCCCTCCCAGTGGAAAGAATAAAGACACCTTGTTGAAGTTACAAATGGTTTATTCAGTTAAGTAGATGGAGGGATGAGTGCTCTTGTTCTAATACATTACATTCAGCAGGTTGGTTATTTAAAGCCAGTTACAGACAATGATGGGAGGGTCCAGGGGAGCTGATTGGTGGAAAATCTGGGAGACGGAAAAACAAGGAGCCAATCCCAAAACTTAGAGGTTAGTCCCTTACTTGAGTATTCCTGAAAGACCTGTGAGTGATTACCAGCTAAGCAGCCTGTGGAACATCATTCTTAGCTAAAAGGGTTATATTTTTATTTTTATTGTTAAGAAACAAAAAATCACAACACACCATGAGCTACCACTACAGAACTATGTTTAAGAAAACACTTCCACCTGAGCTTCATTAGGACAATCTAACAGAGTCATTTATAGAATGGTTTACAGTTTGTCATTGGAAATGCCTGCTTTTATGAGGCTGTAGATGGACTTTATTAGTCTGTTTGTATCACACGTAATATGAGAGGCTGTTTCTGCCTTTGTGGGGGATCTTATTCCTTGAAGCAAATTATGAAAGCTTTATTGCAAAACTTTTTAATGTTTTGACCCACCCTTATCAACGCTTATATCACATGTATCCTGGTATATTGTTTTTTTTTTGTTTTTTTTTTTGCGGATTCTGCAATGTTTTTCAAACTATTTCATCTTCTTTGTTTTATCCATCATTTTTGTTTGGAAGACAGGAAAGTTTTTTTGCAAGAAATCTCTCTCTTTAAGTTTCCATTGATGGCTTTTCTCCATCTGTTCACTAGCTGGTTATGTCATCACCTTCTCCTGCCTCCGACTATTGTTTTAGGTTCATAGGTTCATAGGTAGGTACTAGGCTATCGGCCCAAGGGCCTATGTAAGCCTAGCCAACAAGGTTCCCCGCCACCCAAGAAAGTTATTTTCCTGTGCCACTGGCGAAGCAGAGACACAGAAGTGATCCTCGGGGTGTATTTCCTATTTCCCATCCACTCATCAAGATTTTTCTTGAAGAGTGCTAATGAAGAACTTTGCTTGACATAGATGGGTAGCCTGTTCCAGAGTATGGGAAGTCTCTGGGATAGGAATCTATTCCTCCAGCATGTCCTGTTTATTGTGGTGACAAGGTTTAGGTCCCTAGAGCATGTAGCTTGGAGGGATTAGGATTTCTTTAGGTGTAGCATGTCCAACAGCTCTGGGTTTGACATAGCTTTATATGTTAGGCAGAGATCACCTCTGAGTAGGCGATATGCTACGGAGTAAAGCTGGAGTTTTTTGAGGCGGTCAGTGTAGGGCATTTGTTTGAGTCCAGTAATCCTCTTTGTGAGGTACTTCTGTGGCCTTTCCAGCTGCTGCAGATGTCTTGTGAGGTACATTCCAAAAGGGGCATTGTACTCTATAGTGGGTCTAATAAGTGTCAAGTAGAGGGGAATGATGACCTCTTTTTTCCTGGATGAGAACCCTTTTATGATGAGGTGTGCCACGTAGAAGGACTTCCTGACTATTGTGGCGATGTGACTATCAAAGGAGAGACTACTGTCCACCTGGGTCCCAAGGTCTCATCACGCATTCGGTGTTAAGTAGATTGCTGCCTATGTGGTAGTTCATGGGTACAGAGTTTTTACCAAAGGGAATGGCACTGCACTTTTTGGCATTGAGCTTGAGGCCATGGCTCTGACACCAGGCATCTGTCTCAGAGAGGCCCTTCTGTAGGATATTCACATCATTTGGGGACTTGACTATGGCTCCTAGTTTGCAGTCATCTGCAAACTTCGTTAGCCAGAGGCCTTCTGTGTTAGCCTGTACTTCAGAGAAGTAGATACCAAACAGGAGCAGTCCCAGGACGGAACCCTGTGGTACTCTACTTGTCACTGGTTTGAGGTCTCTTTGCTAGTTCATTTTGTACCTGCCAATGGTCAGTGTAGACTTTTAGTTCAAATGGATAGAGGACTTGAAGTAGTGTGTAATCTCTTCCCACATATCCTTAGCTGCCATAACATAATTCTTTTTAAACCATACTCTTAAATACCTCATTTTCCCTAGGTGTGCGTGTGGTGTGCCTTCTGCTGTGGAAGGCCGGGCGCCGGGCTGGCACCATAACACCATAAAACTCTTCAATGCACAAGGTGTATGGTGATCCGGTGATCCTGCTGACCCCCCTAACAAAAGAAAGAAAAAGAAGAAGAAGAAGAAGACTCTTAAATACCTCATTTTATCATGTCCCCATAAATATCAATATTGCTGAACCAGTTCATGTGTGGGTACATAGTTTACAGCTATAGCCTTTGTTTTATCTTCATTAGTTTTATATGCGGAAAAGACTTGAAATTGACTCAGAATGTTTCACAACAGTGAGATGTCCTTTGCTGGTTTTATCAGGTACAAAATAATATCATCTGCAAATGAAGTGAACATTTCTTGGTTATCATAGAAATTATATCCTTGAATTGAGTCCCTTATTTTTGAAGCCTTGAAAATGTTGATCATAAACCTCACTGGAAAATGCAGGAGGTAAACTACGTTGTTACTGATCATCATCTAATTGTTTGGATTATTTGCATCAGCAATGGCTGAGTGATAAGGAATCAAATGTGAATATCTTATTGCGAACAATACAATTGTGTGCCTTGCTTAATTTGGATGACTTAACTATTTTGGCCTGGGTTCATTGAGTTATCATTCTGTGGAACATGAATTTAACAACCTAGGTTTTATGAATTCAGAATTATAAGGCTCATTTGGAGTGTAACTTGGTGTTTTTACTTCCTTTGATTGATTTCACATATGGACTAGTATTTTGGTGTTGTGTCATTTGCAATTTGATATCTGCAGCTCAGTTCCAGTTGACCTTGACTGTTGTACTTCATCCATTTTTATATAAAGTTCTTAGGTTTAAGCACTAGGGTAATAGCAGATGCATCTAAGTGCTATTGCCATTTGTGGTTAATATGGTTAATTCATAGGCTCATAGCTAAATATTAGGCTAGTTGCCCTTGTGTGACATTTTAGGCCAGGCCAGTTTTACTTTCAAAGGTGAATATCAAATCCTGCACCTTGTGCATGTGAGGTAAACACCTTAACCATTATACCAAACCCCAACTCTTGACCAGTGAGACTGAAGCATTCTGACTAGACATTCTGAACACCTGCTAGATGTTCATCATTAGATCACTGTTACAAGAGCCTAAGCTATATGGGACATCCTAGGTCCATAGGTATTTACTAGGCTATTGATCTGAAAGGATTTTAAGAAGCTTAACCTTGCATTCCCATGGTAATTATTGGCTTTTGTATTTTACAATATGAGTATCCAAAGGTGGGCCAAACAAGTATATATATATATATATATATATATATATATATATATATATATATATATATATATATATATATATATATGGGTAATTATGCGTTCCCCCTTTCGATGAGGGTCAATGGTGCTAAATGTGGTGGTTAATTTCTGGATACCCCTACAATTTTCCAAATAACTGTTGAATAAAGTAAGGGAGGTGTAGATCAGAGTGTATGTGCTGTATCTTTAAGAAGCATATCAAGGATTGAACGTGCACATATAAATGCCAGGCACGTGCTATTCCCAGTGCCATTTTGAGAGTGCAGCCAGAGAGTGAGCATGTCTGATTGCAGTAGTTAGTTTGTACATAAGTTACTTAAGTTAAAGTCAGTAAATCTCTATAGTGATGTGTTTCTATATAATAAAGCTGTTAAAACAGAATCCACAAAAACTCTTCTGTTGTGTCCAAAGTAGGAGAGCAACAGGAGGTACTCTGGTTTATGTGGAGTAGAAGACAGTTCCATAGGAGTGCTTTTGCAAAAAAAAGATTTAGGTCCCTTGAGTGGGTGTTTATGACACCATTAGATTGGCAAGTGTGTGAAAAGTTTCACAGAATAGGGTCTGCTGGGGCTGTATATGTGAGGCAGAGGTTACCTCTCCATAGCCTGTGTGATACCAAAAAGGGAGCCAAGGGTTTAAGAAGGTCGGCATAGTTTTTATGACTTAAGCTCTTAATATTTTTTGTGAGGAAACAGTGTGGTCGTTTCATTTGTGACAAGTGTTTGGACAGGTACATACCAAAAGGGGGAATATATTCAATAATCAGCCCGATGAGTGCTAAGTACAGTGGAACAATTATATTCTTGAAGCTGGATGCCATACCTTTGGATATACACTGTGCAAAGAGAAAGGATTTATATGTAATAGTGGAGATGTGGTAATTAAATTACAACTCTTTGCCAATATAGGTTCCCAGATCTCCTACTATGGGCTCAATTTTGAGAGGGGGTAGGGTCAATGTGATAGTTACAAGGGGAGTCATACTTGCCAAATTATATGATTATACATGTCTTGGGTATTTAAACAATAACCGATGATGTGGTGTGGTATATTGAAGATTTACCCATGGTTGGTGTCATTTAATCATGAGGATGAAGCCAGAGTGATTAAATAAAGCCATCCATGGGTAAATTTCAATGTACCACAACCACAAAGTCGGTTATTGCTATTATACAATGACATTATTTAAGAAAAAAATACTTACTTTTCTTAAATAATGTTTTTGTATAACAGCGCATTACTGTTCTTCCACTGGTTGTGGTATACTGCTTTCCTGTTTTGATGTACTGAGCATGCATATGGGACTTGCGTCCCATGCATACCCAGTACATCAATGCTTTGAAACGGAAGCAATGGAGAAAAGAAAGTCTCCTTTGCTCCCTTTTTGTTTCTTTTTTATTTGTTAAAAAAAAATCTTCTGAGCACTTTATACCAACGGAAAAAAGTCTGGGCGACTGGACCTTTTTCCATTAGTATATTGTGGGATTTACAATGGGCATGCTGGCCAATCATTGTGCACGTTTTGGAATATTAATGCGGGGTCATTGTATAATAAGTGTTTGTCCATGATTTTGACACAAGCTATTTGTCTGGGATAGGCCCTATTGTAGAATTGCAGCAAACCTGTAGTCATGCATAAATTTTGTCAGCCACAAACCTTTAACATTAGCTTTGACCTCTGAGAAGTAAATGCCAACGAAGAGTGGCACAAAGACTGAGCCCTGGGGTGCTCCCCAAATAACATTTTTTTTGGAGGTGGTAGAAACATCCACCCTTACTTCCTGGATTCTATTTGTGAGCCAGTTTATTATACAATGAGTTACAAAGGGTTTGACATTTAGCTAGACATGTTTATGTACAATATCTGAGTGTGAGATGCTGTTAAATGCTGTTGTGAGATCCAGATATGCACTGTGCTTTGATTTGCCCTAATCTATTGCCTCAGTAACTTTTTTGAAGAAATCTACCAGGTTAAGTATGCAAGACCAACACTTGATGAATCTGAACTGGGTTGGGTTGTGAGTCTACAGGTTAACTATATCTCTATGTAGTAGTTCTATGATTTTTTTCATAGTTCTTTAGATAAGATGAGTGTGTTTATGGGTCTTTGGTTTCCCAGGTCCTTTGAAGTCTTACCTATGTGCAAGGGAATGACTGTTGCTGCACTTCATTCATTTTGCATTAAGCTTGTTTTCATGCTAATACTGAATAACCTCTGTAGGGGGTCTGACAAGTCAGTTTCTAGGCTAATCAGTGGCTAGTCTGGTAAGTTATCTGGTCCCATAGATGTAATGTTCTTGGCCTTAGAGAATGCATTGAGAACTTGTTATTGGAAATCTGAAGAATGAGCTGTAGATGCAAGTATTTGATCTGAGAATAATGCTACAATCTGACACTAACGTTGTGATGAACATTGCTCCTGAGTAATACTAGTGTGCATAGAATTTGGCAGGAAAGGATTCTGCATAAGCAATGGGGCTGTTGAAGTGGATGGGGCTTTTGTATTTCATAGGTTCAAAGGTTCACAGAAGGTTAATAGGCTAACACCCTAGAGCCTTTACAAGCCTAGCCATATTTATCCTGAGTTGCCCCACATTGTTGGTGGTTAATTGAGTCAAGTTCACATGTGGTAAGGGTCTATGGTAGTTAATACCAACTTCCTCTGTCCAAGAGGGACACAGGAACCCCCTCAGGAGTGAATTTGCAGTTACCCATCCATTGTTCTAGGTTGTATTTGAAGAGGGTTAGGGAGGGGGGTATATTTCACGTGAATTGGAAGCTTGTCCTAGAGTAGTGGCAATCTCTGGGAGAGTTATATATCTCTCCAGCATGGCCTGCTCATGTCAGAGGCGAGATTAAGATCCCTGGAAAGAGTGACATTCTTGCAATTTGATTTATGAATGTATAGCATTTAAATCAGGGCCAGGAATGAGACTGCCCTGTAAGCCAGGTGCAGGACACCCCTTAGTAGCCTGTAGGAGACAGAATACAGTGACAGGGCTTTAGTCAGGTGGTCACTCAGTTTTAGCAAATTAGCCTTCACATAATCTCTGAATTCTGAAATGTTGGAGGATGTTTCAGGCATCAGTCTTACAGCGAATGTGACTGACTTCTGGTCTGAGTACAATTTGGCCATGGAGAAGGCTGCAATTGGTGGTGAGCAGAGCTGCCCATATTGTTAAGGGCCATGTTCATAGGCTCAGAGGTGTTTACTAGGCTAATGATCTCTGAGCATTTTTAAGCCAAGCCATGCATCCTAAATCTCTAGGAAGTTCTGGTATCCTTGATAAGTGTAAGCGAGGGCTTGGGAGGTGAAATATTTACAAGCAGGGGCCTGGGAGATGAACCATATACAGGCTGTGAAACAGAAAAATGGAAAAAAAATGGTAAAAAGAAATTACCAATGCAGCCCAAGGTGAAATTCACAACGAGTTTAATCATCCAAGTCTAAAATATCAAGGTCTACAATAACGTCTTCTGGAACTGACTAAGCGCTTTCACCCAACCAAGGGCATCTTCAGAGTCAGTTAATACAGAATTACTGGTTGCTTTTAAAACAATTTGTAACTCAACAATAGCCAATAAAACTCGAAAAACAATCAAATAATTAAATAATTAAAATCAGTAATTGATCTATTGATTCACCATGTATTATTAACCCTACATATTGTTACCACAGTAACTATTTGTGGTGTATCATTTAGTAAAGTAACACATCTAACAAAATATTTAACAAAATATTCACAAATTTGTCTGTAAATAGTAAATAGTAAATAAAACAATAAATAAATAAACAAACTGCTATCCCAATGTATTTTGAATCTTGAATTTTGATGTTATACCAACAAAGCCTTTTGTTTTAAAATACAGGCTAAAGAAACAACATCATTGATGCCAGGCTTTGTACTAGCATCCAGTCTTACTTGCCATAAACACTCCTTTACTTCTAACATGTTCTGATAATCACCCCCAAAATCTGTTGTGTAAATCCTATCTATCACAAAAAATATAAATTTGTTAAAACTTGCACAGCTTTGACTGTGAATAAATAAAGAGTTTGTTGTTTTTTTATTCTTTATATCTCTAGTGTGTTCAAGTATTCTTTGTTTTAATTTTCTAGTTGTCATTCCTATATAGAATGCAGGGCAAGATAAGCAGGTTGCCACATAAACAACCATACCAGTGTTACAATTGCAATAACCAGGACTTGCTATTGTTCTTTTATAATTCCCAACTGTGACATAAGGGCCATCGTTAATAAACTTACACGCCTTACATCTACCACACTTAGCCATCTTTGCTGGTCTCGTGCTATTAGGTTTTTGCCTCCTTTCTAACAGCTCCTTGATGTTTGTGCCTCTACTGTTAATAAACCTGGGGGACTCCCCTATAATTTTAGTAATGTCTTCAGAAAATATACTAAACCATCCTGCTTCAACTATTTCCTTATAATTCCCTGAATGTTCATTGTACGGTAGTATCAAACCTAAATGAGAATTGTTGACTGTATACTTTTTCTTGGAAATGTTCTTTCCAAAATTGATATAAATTAAAATAGGTTTAAAGTCAACATTTCTTCTAAGCAATATTTCACTCTTAGTCAGTGTTAGCAAATCCTTGGGGTATCCCCTCTCTAAAAGCAAATCAATAAGTGTGTTTAGTTCTTCATTAAATTTGTCCTCCTCACTGGTTATTCTCGATGCCCTAATCATTTGGCCTTTGACTAAATTCCTTTTCATATAATACGGATGACAACTCGAAAAATGTAAAAAGGAATTACTATATGTCTTTTTTCTATAAATACTTGAGTGTATTTTTTCCTCCCTTATGTAGAGGTGCAAATCTAAAAAGTCAATAGTATTCCTACCAACTTTACTAGTAAACCTCAAAAATGTAGTCGTTGCATTCAAATATTTTATGAATTCCTCCAGTTCATAGTCGTTCCCCTTCCATAAAAGTAATATATCATCCAAGAACCTCAAATAAGTTAATATCTTATGTGCATATGGTGAGGACAACACGTATTTGGTTTCCCAATCAGCAAGCACCAGGTTAGCATATATGGGTGCACATCTGGCACCCATTGCTACACCGGTAAGTTGTTTATAGTATTCTGTTTCAAATTGAATAAAGTTATTTTCTAGAACCATTTCCATTAAATCCACCATTAATAGTCTCTTGACTAGATGCATATTCCCATATGTAGGCTCCTAGAAAAACTTTCAAGCCCCTTGTCGTGTGGTATCACTGAAAAAAGGTTTATAACATCTATTGTTACAAAACAAAATTCTCCCAATTCAGTGTTATTCAAAATTCGCAAACAATCAAGACAGTGCCAGGAATCTTTCAATATGTGTGGCACTTGTTTTAAAATATCTTTACATGCAATATCAACAAAAGCTGCTAGGGGTTCCGTTTTTGATCTTTTTGCAGCCACTATTGGCCTGAAGGGGGGATTTGTTATGCTTTTATGCATCTTTGGAATCCCAAATAGGTTGGGCATATGTGGATGTTCCACCCATAAATAATCAAATTCATCCTGATTAATAACACCTTCGGATAAATACTCATATAATTGCCAGTCTATTTTGGTGTAAGCTTTCAAAACCTCAAACTTGGATACTAGACCATAGGTATCTCCCTCTTGTAACATATTCTGCATATTCCAAATATATTCTGTATTTGTCATAATAACCACCCCACCTCCTTTGTCAGGTTTCATCACTCTGTATTGTTGATTTTTTTAAAGATCATTCAAACAAAACCTCTCTGCCGGAGTTAAATTGCATGTAATATTTCTCAAAATGTCTCTGATATACAGGCTGTGTCTACTAGAGACACGGGTGCCAGGATTTTATCATCCTGGTTGGGATGCTGACTAAGTGTTCCAGATAGTTTGTACTGATGAAGTCCAGAAATCTGTGGGTGTTCGTTTGAGAATATGTAAGTCTACCAGTCTTTGGAGGGGGTAGTTGAAATCACCCAGCAGAATGGTGTTTGGCTTATTGCATAGGGACTCCACAGTATTTAAGTAGGAGGTGTAGGTTTAGTGGGACATGGGAGGGCCTACAGTTGTCTATAATAATAAGGAGTTTTGGTTATAGTGAGCTGGATATGGAGGAGTTCCATGTTGTTGTCTTGCCTAAGGAGTGTGTGGGTGAATTTCTTTTTAAAAAATACAGCAACATCACCACCGTTAGTGTCTTAATCTAGTGTGGTGGGCCTGAACATGTGGTAGGCATTGAAAAACTGCACTAATGGAGTGTTCTTATTGGTCTTGAACTGAGTGCATACATGATGTGGAAATCCTGGCACCTAACAGGCAACTACCTGTGTCCCTTTCCTTGCACAGCTTGGTGACTGGCACATTGGTGTGTCTCACTACAGAGTCACCTATAACAAAGATATTGGATTGTATGGAGGTTGCCTTATGAGCTTTTGACTTGATACAATGTGACTCTTGGATATATGTTTCATGGTGGGTGCTGCCTGCATTGTATATTTGTGAAGTTAATGAGAATACTTGTTTCTTAAGTTACATCTAGTAGTCCTTTGTGGTTTAGGTGGGTTCCTTTTAAGAACATCAGCATATGTGGGTCTATGTGTGTGATTTAAGGTGGTGTTTTGTGGTACTGGCAACCTGCCTGTCATTTGTGGTGGCTATGTGTGAGAGCTTTGCTTCCATTAACATTATATAACTACATCTCTCACACACTGTGTCAGTTTATTTAAGTAGGAGGTGATTACCAGTAAACATGAAACTGTTACTACATTGTCTCAGTATTTCCATTTCATCTGGCAGATCCATGGTTCCCGTCGCTTATGGGAAACTGTGGGTGGGAAAAAAGTATTTAAATAGTTAAAAATTACTAAATTAATTACAATTACTAAAATTAATTTATTAAAAGTAAAGTAATTACTAAAAGGACAGAAGGCCTAAACAACGTATTCTATATGGACCAACTCAAAACGTTGTCACTATACTCGGTATCTTATAGACTGCTAAGAGGTGATCTGTGTCTGGTATAAAAAGCATCCTCTGACTCATTAGTGATGGATTCATTGCACATTTGCACATCAAATGACATCAGACACACTTGGGCTAGGGATCTAAACCTTATCTGCAACATCAGCAGAATGGTTTGGAGAGTCAGACATATCTGGCAGAGGATACCCCTGCTGTGGAACAGACTCCCCATCCACATAACGTTCATCCCTGTCCATATTCAAGCACAACTTAGATATATGGATGAGAAACAGAAAATTTATCCCAGGACCACGTCCTGTTCTACTAATGTATTCAGAGGCAGCTCCCAAATGCTTTCCCTCATGCATGTGTCCCCCTCAGATTATCTATGGTATGATCCCAGTTATCTTCATTAGGGGTAATTTATAATTATTGACCATGAGATGGGTAAGGGCAATCTATAACCAAATGGATAGGCTATTTTTTGCATAATATGGCCCTCAAGGGCAGCTAGCCTAGTAGTGACCTATGTACCTACAAGAATGTTAACATAATTAATGAAACTGTGATTGAATGTAGTTGGAATTGAATGATATGCCTATGTATATACAACTGTAAATGTATTATAACATGCTACTGAAAATCTTGAATAAAGATATTAAAAAAATGAGCACCATTCTTATCCTTATCCAGGAAATGTTACTGGTAGCTATGATTGCCTAGATAAAAAGAGGAATGTGTCAAATCAGCAAAATTAGTCTTGGCGAACATAAAATGATTTCACTGAAATTAACTATGTCAGTAGTGGAGTTTGCCTCTTTTTCAACTGTTGTACGTCCTTGGAGTTGATATATATAAGTCCTAGCTTTTGGGAATTGTCCCCTCACATGGAGGTTGCATGAGGTCTTGCTCACTTGCAAAAAAAAAGTTGTCCTTTGTTTGCTTAAGGTAGCTTTGTCGAGAAACTTTCTGATCTTTCACCTTCATTGAAACTATTGTTGATGAGGTATCAAGATTCCCTACAAAAGATGCAGACCATTTTTTGTACTGATTCTATCCTGGAAGGTGCAGGAGACCTAGTTTCCATCCAAGGTCCCCAGCATGTGATATGGAAGAGATATTTGTGGACATTCTCACCTAAAAGGCTATCAGGAAGTTGCTTACCACTGGGAATCATTCAGGTGGTGACAGACAATACCAGAGTTGTTTAACTGTTTACCTAGACTGGAGCTCTGGATGGCCACCCTTTAACTTCTTGCATATGAATAATGGTTGCATCTTTAACATTTGGGGAAAAAAATCAAGTAAACAACTAATAGTCCAAACAAATAATCTCTAGAACAATACGCATTACTAAAGAAGTATAAAGAACAAAATCATTCAAAGCAGTTTCATTTTTACAGTTTCACATTCCTTAAAATAAACAATAAATGCTAATTTTTTTAAACATCTTATAAAATGTCAGTAAATATACAAGTCAGGTTGAAACTGTCAGTGTTAGATTTATTCATCAAGTTGTGAGTTATTATATGAAAAGAATGCTGTCCATGTTGGTTGGCTATTATGATATCTATGGGAACATGAACATAATGACAATAAATTAGATTCTCTCTCTGGAAGTACTAGGTAAAGGTCAGGTATCAATAAAATCTAGGCTATCTACCATACAAGCTCTATGCTGGAAGCTTTTAGAAGCTTTCATGTCAAACTGTATTGCAATTGTTAATATAAACATGAGCTATTAAACTAAAAGAAACTGGCAGTGTGAACATTGGCTGTAGATGATAGTCATTGTTGATGTGATACCCTGACCCCATGTGCAAAAATGGGAGAAGGGGGGCTGATGCCCATGACAGATACTTGGTTCATTCTAGAGAAAAACCTGGAAGCATCACTAGGCAAAATACGTTAACCAAGCAGACAGCACTTAGTCATACCCTTTTTGCAGCTGGACGTAGAGCTGTGGAAGAAGTCTGTGTCAGCCTCCAGCTGATGCCGTGCATAAGTATAATAATATAAATAAACTTACTGTGGTAGTAGAGGTTTGAATAGATCACTGTTGCAATAACCTAGGCTATATAAGATGTCCTGCCAAAAATCAGTCTAGCTGGCCAACTTCCCAACCTATAGGGCACCCTCCACCTGCCTTAGCCGCTGCACACCTCTAAGGCAGCAGTATAAAGTCAGGGGCTGGAATCCAAAACTTCAGAGCTTTCTTACCTCAGAAGTGGCAGTCTACAGCCCTGTCAGACAGGAAGATAAATAATAAAAATCCTATACTCTACCATAAAACAGCAACAAAGAGGGGTGGAGTGGGAAGGAGCATCTACCGCAGCAGTAATCTATTCAAACATCTACTGTTATGGTACATTTACTTACACAACTGTACTATTTTCATCATTAGCTCACTATTGTGTTGCCTAAGCTATATGGGACAACTACCAGAGCTCACAAAGAATGAGAGCAAGAAGAAGGATCAGAATCCAGGAGCCCCTGGAGAGCAGTCCTATCAAAATCTATCCTGAATTTACAGAAGGAATCTAGCTTGTAGTGCTTGGTTAAAGTGTCTATGGATGACTAAGTTGTTGCCTCTTGTATGCTTTCATAGTCCATCCCTTTCCAAAAAGCCACAAAAGTAGCTAGTGCCCTGATATAGTGGTTCCTGACTTTGCTTGGAATGGTCTTGTTATGGTAAGAATAACCAAAAGCATCAATTTACAAATTGTCTGTTTTAACACTGATTGGCCCTTTTTCATACCTTCATAGGAAATAAAAAGTCAGTCAGAAGTCCCAAAGGTGTGGGTCTTGTTAATATACTATCTAAGTTGCCTGTTGACATTTAGAGTGTGTAAAATTCTTTCTCCCTCATTTTTATGTTCTGGAAAGAAAACATGGAGATGGATTGTATGGCTCAATGAAAAACTCTCAACAAGTTGAGGCATAAGGGAAGTATTTGTTCTCAGCGTTACACTGCCCTTGTGAAAATGAAGAAGGGTTGTCTCACAGTAAAAGCTTCTAAAACAGATATTCTTGTAGGAATCAGAATAGTACATAACACTGTTCTCCAGTATAACCTTCAATCAGCCTCATAAGCAGGTTCAAAGGAAAAAGGGTGAGTACAAAATTAAGATCCCATGAAGGAGACGTGTTCTAGTACAAAATGTGTACAACCCCTTTCTTCACTTGAGTTAAGTGCAGACAAGCAGAGATGGTCAAGAGGTGAATCTTGATAGATGAGTAAGAAAGGCCAGAGGATAATAACTCACACAGATACTGTCAGACCAAAGGGGGCTGGGCCTTAAAAGGATCCTGGTTCTTCACGCCAAATAGAAAATGGTTTCCATTTAGCCATATATGATGATGTTCTAGTAGCAGATTTCTTTGTCTCTGTTAATACATGATGCACTTTTTCAGATAAAAAGTGTCTAAAAGATACTAACATTCTATCATTCAGGAGTTAACTGAAGAACTTGAAGGTTGTGATGTATTAAACAAACACTGTAACACCCCTACACTGGCCCAGTAATCAGGGAGCATCAATCCTCACCATTGTCAACAGTGGGGAACGTACACACTGGGAGTATGACAAGTACACACACACACAGTAAAGTGCAATTTCCCATAAGAGCACACAGAGATCACAGTCAGTCTGGGGCTGGTTTTTCCCTCTTTCTCCAGATCCCCAATTAGACTCCCCACTGGCACAGCTATAGAGTTGAGTCCTTAGCCAAGGTTCCAAGCCAAGTCCTCCCAACACTCTCTCTGTTCAACCAGTGATTCGTGTCCCGGCCCAAATAGCTGACACACACACACACACACACACACACACACACACACACACACACACACACACACACACACACACACACACACACACAGACACACACACCTGGGAAAGGCTGGCACAGGTTTACTAGTTGTGCCCCCTTCTGCCCAGTCTATAAGGTAGTTATCACTGCCACCAGAACCCCTTATCAGCTACTTTGAGGCCCTTAACAAAGGGTGTCCAATCCTACTGTGTAATGTTACTATTAATCCAAATGGTAGTATGACCAAGAGTAGGCTATTTAGAAGTGGTCTGTACAGTGTCACCAAATAGATATGCAAGCCCTCTAAGAGTTAAATATCTTTAAACAGACCAGCCACAATTGAAAGGTTTAACTATATTTAATAATAAATAATAAAAGGACAAGACAATACTAAATAAGTAATCAGTTACATCAGAGTTCAAAATCACAGGAAATATTTAAACCAACATTGCAGGACAGTCTCAAATAAATAAAGAAAACATCTAAGGTATACTTTCCTATATTCCTATCTGAATCTAAAAGAGTTACTATGCCCTAGAAACTTACTTACAGCAAGGCAAGTGCAGAAGTGGTGATGAGTGGATGTTGTCAGGTCAAAGACAAATACAAAATGCCCTGTCTCTCTCTGAGAGAGTTCTTAAATTAATATCAAATATTACTGCTGGGTTAGCTTGGATGACATCTCTTTTTGTCACCTCACTTTCAGTTCCCTGGCTAATCCCCCATTGTCAGAAACTAACAGAATTTAGCATCTCTCTGTGAGAAATAAACATCTCTCAGATATTTGCAGATAATGGAAGTCATAAAACAATAAAACACTTCTACATCTCAAACCTGGTAATTACTTCTCTTTCAAGACAATACAAAAAACTTCCAGCTCTAGACATTATGTCAGCTACTGCACTGAAACTGAAAGATAACATCTTCTGTTTATTGCCCAGGAATGATAAAAGAACAATTTAATTTCAACTATTCTCTGAATTTTTTCGTGTTCCAGTTTCCATTAAACATATACATCTAAACAGTCACAATAATGCAGGTACATTCCTGTTCTCTTCCAACAGAGTATGCTGTGGTTACATTTTAGCCCAGTACTTTATACACACTTCTGTATAAATCATATCAATATTCACAAATGACATAGAATTATTTACAAAATTCCAGAAAGCTGGGCTGGCAGTGTGACAGTGTTTGAGGAAGCTTGTTAAAATTAACCATGACCATTTTCAAAACAAGAGAGGACCACTGTTGCCTGGGCCCAAAGGGAGTCACTCCAATTACCTTTGGGGAGTCCTGAGCATACTTCTCAACTGTCCAGATTTTTGCAGAATGTCCAGGTTTTTGTCTTATATTTCTGGTATCTCCCTCATAAAATTATTGTTTTTCTGGCAAATCATTGAGAATTGAAGTCATAAAATAATAGCAGACATTTCAGTTTCAGGCTTTGAACCCTTCAGAAAACCTACTATTTCATCAGCTTTCTAAGTTTATAAGAGCAGTATTTAAAATGTGTCCAGATTTTTGTGCCTTTGCCCCCCCCCCCTTTATTTAGGGCTGTGTCCAGATTTTTTGCCCTAAGAGGATGAGAGGTATGCTTTTGAATCTTCAGAAGTACCCTGGTTATCCGAGGAAAAGGTGAAAAGCATACAGGAACATTGCCATCCATGTGAATGAAAAGGCATTTGCCTTCAGGCCCTGTGTGAAATAAGTCCTGGAACAGAACCTCTTTAACTATCTATTGTGGCTGGAGGCAAACAATGCTGCTTAAGATTTTCCCAGAGATGGATCAATTCCTGGAACAGATAGTATTGACTTGTAAATTCCCAGATGACCACAGCTAGTCTGCAAAGAGAGTAAGAATTGGTCCTCACTGTTTCATGTACCACATTACAGTGGTGGTGTCTATGATGTCCACTTCTGCAAAGTGTCATACTACTTGCAGTACACATTGTATTCTTGATCACAATTTATGCTAGCAATATTCTGTAAATGTATTTCAATCTGTTGTAATTACTTATCAGCTATTGTAAAAGGTTTTTATGTGTGTTTTGTGTAGCCTTTCTCCCCAACTCATTGTAAATTATTTAATCTGTTGTGGGGTTTTTCTCCTCTTGTATATAATCACTTGCCAACTATTGTTTAAATGGTTTTGAATCCATTGTGGAGCTTTTCTTTCTGGGTGTCCAATGAAAATGGGCCATTGGCTTAGTCTGAATTTCCCAGTTACCAAAGGACAAACAAAACAAAATAAATAAATAAATACATTACTAGTAGAGGATCTGGAGTCCAAAGATGGTTTAGAGATTTGACAGCATTTATTACAACAATCATTTGCTTGACATTTATGTGTTTTAACTTGCCTTGCTTGTTTGAAAGGCACTGGGCTTTCACCCCCTTGGACACAGTTCACCACACAAAGACTGATGCATCTGTGGTTACAGACTGACTAGGGACTGGAAGAGTTAAAGGTAAACCTGAGATGAGAGACAGCTATTTACTCACCAGTGTAATTCTTTTTTACAAACTGGAAAACTGGAACTTGAAATAAAATGAAGTGCTGCTGTTGGGTCCAAATTTGAAGAACCACTGAATTTCCCCGTGTAAAGTATGGCTAAATGCATCATAAGAATAAGAGAGGCCATGAAACTTAAAATTCTGAATGAGATATTTCTTGGTGGATGTCAAAATGTGGTTGGTAACTGTCAGAAACTACTCCTTGCAACATTCCTCCTTTGTCTTTGTTCTGAGGAGGAAAAGCCATCATTAGGAATGTGCCAAGTACACACCCTAGAGAAAAACTATCCAGTGAGAGGGAGCAATAGAAGATTTGAGAATCCAGGCTGAGAATTTTTTTTTAACCTAAGCTAGATATTCTTCACAACCTGCAAAACAATCTGCAAAAATAATGCACTTCACCAAGTATGGGAAAATGTGAAAACCCTGCAACCTTCAATGAGGTATTACAGGAGCCAGGTCCTCTGTTAACATTCCCGGAGCTATTATCAAAGTACAGGGTAAAGCAGAAAACTGAAACATGTGAACCAGATGCAGAAAACCATAAAAATCTGAAATCTTTAAGAAATGGAATGTGATGATAAGCATCTTTTAAATATAAAGTTATCAGAAAACTGAGAAGTGGAATGAGAAGGAACGGACTCTAGACACAAAGTATTTTGAACTTTGGCAATTTGATGTGAAGGTTTAGAAAAACAAAAAAGGACTAGGACAAGACTCCCAATTCCTTCTTTCTTTGGCACCTGAAAGATTCTTGAGTACAATCCTTATCATCTTTGCTCTAGTGGAACAGGTCATATAACCCCCCCGAGACAGCATCTGATCTAAGATAGGAGGGAACACTGGCGTATGTTTGGATGGATGAAGAGGAATCCCTTGAAAATGAGGAAGCGAATCTAATGACCAACTGTAGCCTTTTTGAATGATTCTCAGAGTTCAAGTGTCTGGACTTATCTGGTGCCACAGAGGAAAGTTATGACACTGACTTTGGCAACGCTTTACAGAATTTTCAGGGTGGGAGAGGGGAACACATGAAAAAGCATGTTGCCATTTGTTTTCTTACATTGTCCTTTATTTTTGGGAGGACCTTTGTTTCTTCTTTGAACTTCCCTGCCTTTGCTTTTTGAAATTTTGTTTGCCAGTGCCTTGTTGAAAACATGTATTTTTTTTCCTGAAAGAGGAACCTGAACTGGAAGAAAAGTTAATATTGTATTTTGGCAAGGAGGGTTGAAAAATATGTGTAACCCCCTGAATTAACTTTGCTCATTCATCAAAACTTTTAAGACCCTCGGTTGATAAAGGAGTAGATAACACCTCTGTATCAAGGGAAGCATTCAGGATTTCAGCTTTGACATCCTATGGTGAATTCTGAGAATGTGGCCAGGCAAATCTCATCACTGACTCAGTGGTAACTGGTCTAGAAATATCATCAGCAGTGTCATAAGTACATTTGCAGGATGTTTAGTTACCAGCGGTACACATAGGTTCATAGGTTTATAGGGTGGTACTAGGCTATTGGCACTAGGGCTTATACAAGCCTAGCCATAACAATTCCCTGGATATTTCTTCCCACAGTATTTACTTCCCTGGACCCCTGTCTAGCAGGGTGACTGACATGATCCCCAGGGTGAATTTCCTATCTCCCATCCAATCGTCAAGGTTCCTTTTGAAGAGAGCCAAGGAGGTGCTCTGCTTGACATGTATGGGCAGTCTATTCCAGAGTATGGGGAGTCTTTGGGTCAGGAATCTATCCCTCCAGCATGTTTTGTTCATTGTGATGGCAAGGTTTAGATCCCTGAAGCGTGTGGCTGTGAGGGATTGGGATTTCTTTAAATGGAGCATGTCCAACAGCTCAGGGTTTGACATGGCCTTGTATGTTAAGCAGAGATTGCCTCTGAGTAGAAGATATGCCATAGAGTATAGCTGGAGTTTTTTTAGACGGTCAGCATAGGGCATCTGCTTTAGGCCTGTGATTCTTTCAGTGAGGTATTTCTGCAGCCTTTCCAGCTGTTGTAGATGTCTTGTGAGGTGCATACCAAATGGGGCATTGTACTCTATAATGGGTCTAAGAAGGGATGAGTACAGTGGGACAATTACTTTCTTTTTTCTGGATGAAAAGCCGTTAGTGATGAGGTGTGCCACATAGAAGGATTTCCTGACTGTTGTGGCAATGTGGTTATCGAAGGTGAGACCACTGTCCACCTGTGTCCCTAAGTCTTTCATCACACTTTTGGTGTTTAGTGTACTGCCATCTATGTGGTAATTCAGGGGTACATGTTTTTTCCCAAAGGGAATAACTATACATTTCTTGGCATTAAGCTTTAGCGCATGGCACTTGCACCAAGCATGTTTCTGTAAGGCCCTTTTGTAGAACATCCACATCATTTGGGGATTCAGTAATGGCTCCCAGTTTGCAGTCATCTGCAAGCTTTGTTAGCCTGAATCCCTTAGTGTTGGCCTGTACTTCAGAAAAGTAGATGCCAAACAAGAGTGGTCCCAGGACTGAACCCTGAGGTACTCCACTTGGCACTTGTCTGGAGCTGGATTTGGAGTCTGCTACTTTTACAGTCTGAATTCTATCAGTAAGCCAGTTGGCAACCCATCGAGTGACATAGGGATTTATGCCCAGCTTAGTAAGTTTATCTATGATTCGAGAGTGAGGGATGGTGTCAAAGGCCTTGACAAGGTCCAGATAGGCTGTATGGACCGCCTTTCCCTCGTCCACAGCTCTGGCGACTGATTTGAAGAAGTCAATCAGGTTCAGGAGACAAGATCTGCCCTTCACGAACATAAACTGTGTGGGGTTCAGTGTTTGAAGGTTGCCAATGTCTTTGTTTATAAGTTCCATGATAATGTGTTCCATGCCCTTGCAGATCAGGCTCGTCAGACTGATGGGACAGTAGTTCCTGGGATCCAAGGTGGATCCCCTCTTGTGGAGTGGGATAACTGTAGCTGTGCACCACTCAGTGGGCATGAAGCCTGAGGTGAGGCTATAGTTAAACATGACACTTAGGTGAGGTGCTAGTTCATTTTGTAGTTCATGTAGTACACAGCCTGGAATGTCATCTGGTCCCATGGATGCTGTATTCTTAGCTTTGGAGAGTGCGGTTTCTACCTGTGTGGCAGTGATTACCGGAAAATGACAGGGGAGTGAAGTTGGCACTAAATCGATCTGCCAGAATATTGGCAATATCCTCGGGATCAGTATATTTAATGCCATTCTGTTGTAGCTCAGCGCATATCTGAGCATTGCCATTTAGATTCTTGACATAACTATAGAATGCCTTGTGGTTGTCTTTGGAATCTTTGGCAATTTTATTTTTGTAACTAGCTTTGGATGGTAAAGAATTCAGAGATGCCCAAGTTTCTGAAGAAGGAATGTCAGCAATTATCTTTCTCATATTGTCAAAAGAAGGCAGCAGAACCTTAGACATGTGAGCCTGACAATTCACTATTCTGAAGGCCAAGGTGGAAAAAGTATAAACTTTCTTCCTAAACCTGTGAAAGTTTTTTTCCAAATTTGTCAAAAGAAATAGGGTTACCTGCCAAAAGGAGTTTGGCAGAAGCTGATTTAACAGAAAGAATTGCAATAGCTCACCTGAAATTTGAAAAAAAAAAGGAATTTGTTGTACTGGAAAGCCTTGTATAATTTATTAGACTTTCTGATAGCAGATAGCTGAATGGCAGGCAAATTGCTGGCCTCAAAGAAAGAAACCATCCTCTAAGGCTGGTAAAACAGATGGAATAGCTGCCAGTTGAAGACAATCCACTTGTAACAAATCATAATATATTTGGTAGGACTCTGATATTTCTTTTTGTCTGTACTAACCTAGGGAAGCCAAGAACAAATGGATGACCAGGTAGGCTGCCTTAATTAAGGTACGTGGGATGTCGGTGAAGAAGCTAGGGTATTTTATTCGTGGACATTTTTCCTCCTCTGCATAGGAGCTTGAATACCCAGGTCCCACAGACAATCATTTTCCTGCTGGACTTTTGTCTGTACTAAAATAAATCTTTATTCTGGCAATAGTATCAGAAAAAGACAACTTTATAGGAAGACATTCTGAGGAATAACTTTCCTCAGATTTCCCATTTATTTATTGACATTTGTTAACCGGGTTGTCCAACTGGGCTTGTGGCCCATTTTCAGTGGAGACCCGAGGAGAAAAGCTCCAGTAATACATTTTAAAACAAGTACAATTTTAAACAATATTGATATAATAGCAGTTATAGCAAAACAATTCACATATGTTGGGATATATGCATAAAGTTAAAGTTGCATTAAAAAGAAGCTAAGTAACAATTTTACATTGATATAGTTCAATAGGTCAACAATTAACATTTTTTGTTTGTATAAAATTGTGCAAATGCATAGTAGACAAATTGGAGAGAGAGGTGTAATGTGATACTAAGTATGGTCCTTTTCAGGGTACATAAAGGGAAGGAAGACTAGGTAGGGTCATGGCAAGGGCAGGTTCTGGAATTGAGAAAATAAGCTTTTAGTTCATTTTTAAAGTGTGAGGTGTGGGAGATTGAACGTAAGTCAAGGGGAAGTTTGTTCCAAGCATGGGCAAGGGAGTGTTTGTAGAGTAGTTTGCCTACTGACCTTTTTGGGTGGTAGATATCAAGTAATTGTTGGTTAGAAGTATGAAGGGTCCGGGATGGGATGTAGAAGGAGACTAAAGAAGATAGAGATGGACAGAAGGAGGGTTTGTAAAGAATAGAGTGTAGCATATGAAACTGATAATCTAGCAGAAACTGGGGAGTGGGAAGTTGAGAAACACAGTCCAAGTGTAAATCCTGTCCCTCAGACTGAGAATCAGAATTTAAGAGGATTTTTTTTAAATGAGAATATTTAGCATGTAAAGACTAAGGATTTAGATAGACCTTTATCAAACTTTTCAAATCCTCTTTATCTGCTTTAGCAGAAGATAAATGTCTAAGTGAGTGAAACTGAAAAAGAAAGCTAAGTGACTGGAAATTCTCATTACTTTTACCTATTTTACCTGTTGTTAAGCTCATTTTAACAGTCTGTATCTGACTTTAGCAACTTTCCTTTGTCTTTTCTGCCTTAAGTTAATAGTTTGCATCTGTTTTTTGCTATTTTTTAAAATATTAATGTTTTGTTGTCATTGCTATTTCTGACCCTACAGCATCTGTAAGCTTTTTAAGCCTTTATTCTGTAATTCTATTAAACAGATAGTAAAGGTAGGACATGTTGCTTAGGCCTTGTATCCTTTTAGTAAGGTATCTCTGTCGGCTTTCCAGTTGTTCATAGTTTCATAGGTTAATAGGAGGTTACTAAGCTAGCAGCCCTACAGCCCTTACAAGCCTAGCCATGTTAATCCCGAGTTGCCTTAATTGTCTTTGGTTAGATGGACGTAATTTGCAGAGCACATCTATGATAAACACTAACTACCCTGCCCATGACAGACATGGGTGCCACTCCTGGGGTGAATTTGCAGTCTCCCATACATATGTCCAGGTTACGGGTCAGTGAGGAGCTCTGTCTCATGTCAATTGGAAGTTTATTCCAGAGTAGAGGCAATCTCTGGGAGCTATATCTGTCTGTCCAGTATGTTCTGTTAATGTAACAGGCTAGGTTAAGATCCCTAGAGTGAGTGATTCTTGTGCCATTTGACTTGCGGATATGCAGCATATCCAAAAGGGCAGGGTCAGATACTGCCCTGTCAACAGTCTATATAATATAAAGTACAATGGCAGGGCTTTCAGAGTATTCATGTAAGTCATGGTTTGAAGGCCCTGTATTTTCTTGGTGAGAAACCACTGTGGCCTCTTCAGCTGCTGCAGGTGTCTAGGGAGGTACATGCAAAAGGGAGCATTGTGCTCTATTAATGGTCTGATGAGGTCTGAGTACAGCGGAGTTATAACATACTTACACCTAGATGTGATGCCCTTACTTATAAGATACGCAATGTAGAAGGCTTTCCTTACCACTGTAGAAACTTGGTGGTCAAAGTTCAGATTTCCATCTTCCTGTGTTCCCAGATCTCATACCAGTGGGTCTGAACTTAGGGGTGCTGTCAATATTTTAATTAGCAGAGAATTCCACTTTGCCAAAGGAGATAATAATGCACTTTTTTTCATTTAGGATTAGACTGTGGCTTTGGCACCAGCCATTTGTCTGAGTTAGCCCTCCTGTAATATGTTAAGATCACTAGGAGATTTGCAAACATCAGTGAACATGGTAAGTCAAAGGCCATCTATGTTAGCCTGAATATCTAAGAAATAGATTCCAAACAGTAAAGGGCCCAGCACAGATCCTTGCGGTATGTCACTGGTGACGGATCTACTGGTAGAGGTGGAGTCACCAGCTTTGACAGTATGTGTTCTCTCGGTGATCCAAATGGCTATCCATCTAGTGAAGTAAGGGTTAATCCCCAGCTGGGAGAGTTTTTCAATGATACCCGAGTTGGGGATTGTGTCAAAAGCCTTGGCTAGGTCAAGATCAGCAGTATGCACTGTCTTACCTTTATCCAGGGCTTTGGTGACTTTCTCGAAGAAGTCTACTAGGTTTAGTAAGCATGATCTACCCTTAACAAAGCCAAAATGGTTTGGGTCTAGAGACTGAAGGTCATCTATGTCCTTGTTGATATGGTCCATGATTGTTCTTTCCAAGGCCTTGCTGATGAGGCTGGTTAGACTTATGGGTCTATAGTTCCTAGGGTCAGTTGATGTCCCCCGTTTGTGCAAGGGCATTACTGTTGCTGTTCTCCACTCTGCTGGAACAAACCTAGTTCTCAGGCTATGGTTAAATAGAATTCCAAGTGGGTTCACTAGGTCCTATTTTAGATTGCTTATTAAGCAACCTGGGATATTATTTCATTCCATTGAGGCCATGTTTTGGCCTTGGAAAGCACAGATATGACTTAATCTCTAGAGACAGTCAGCAGAGAACTGGTGTCAGGTATGCTTTGAGCTATGACTGATGAGGGTGGGGTGGGAGGTGTGTGAAGTTTGTACCTAATCCGTCAGCTAGCAGGTTGACAGTTTTGTCTGGTATAGTATGACTGGTACCATCTACTACCAGTTCGGCACATAGCTGGGCATTCCTTTTTAGATTTTGGACATAGTAAAAGAATGCATTATGATTATACTTAGCTAGGGATGCTATTTTACCTTCAGTTAGCTTTAGAGGACTTTACAAGATTTCTGATTTGCTTGTTCAAGATGTGGAAGATATTCTTCCTCTGCTTTGCTGTTTCCCTCTTGTTCTTAGACATCAATTTCTTTCTTTTGTTGTATAATTTGTTTATACTTGAGGTCCACCAGGGTGGCTTGTTTTTTTGTTTTGGGAGGAACTGGTTTTAATCTGGTCAGGCACAGCCAAATCTATGCAGTTGCTTAAGTGTTTATACAGGGCATTTGTGTACATCTTTGCATCGGAGTTATTATTGTTTATAATTGTGGGGGTGTATAAAAATTTTATATCATTGCTTAGTAGGGTGTAGTTTGCTTTGCAAAAGTTTTTTTTTTTTTTTTGCTCCTGTGGTGGTGGCAGATTCAGTAGATACTTAGAACAAGTCTGATTTATGGTCCGACCTTACTAGGGAGGGCATCACATGGGGGGGATCCAGTGACCCCCTATGCTGGTGAGTGCTATGTATAGGACATTTGAGCCCCTTGTGGGGGTGCAGACAGTCTGTTCCAGAGCATTTGTTTTGACAAAGTCCAGGAACCTCTGGATGAACATGTCCATGCTCATGTACATCACCTAGTCGATGGAAGGATAGTTGCAATCTCCCATGATTAATGTGTTGGGCTGTATGGCGAATGACTTCAGTAAGTCCATGTAGGAGATGTGCTTTTCTTGGTTCATGGTGGGGCACCTATAGCTAGCAATGATGTGCTAGGGTATTTTGCCTATAGTTAATTGGACATGGAGCAGTTTGTACTGTTTGACCAGTCTCAAGGTGCACTTGGCTTTAATGAAGATGGATACACCTCTGCCTTTGGTTCTTTCATGCTCATTTTGCGGTCTGAACATGTGAAAGGCATTGTAGCCTTGCACTGCTGGGGTGCTGTCCGTGGCCTTGAACCATGTATCAGTGACTGCACAGATGTCAGCATCTTCCAAGGTGAGGAGTGCTTACAGTGAGTGCAGTTTAATGTTTAGACTCCTAGCATTAGGAAGCAGAACTTTGAGCTTGTCTCAAGTGGATATTGTTACAGTCGAAATTTTGTTGTTTTGACATTGCCTAAAAAAAATCACTATGGGGGAGGCAAGCACGTTTGACAGTATCCAAAAGCCTAGAGGAGACAGGTGCAGACCATCTCTGGCAAAGCTGCATGGCCTGTTGAGCATGTCTTCCCAGGCTGACTGATACTGGATCCTTCTGGACTGACACCACAAGCTAAGCCAATTGTTGAATTCAACCATTGTTTTTGTTTATATTGTGGAATCATCCTGGGTGAGGGTAGAATGCTGCTTAGGGCTAGAGTCATACCTGCCTGGGGCACATTATCTGAGAGTTCAGTCCTGCCTGTCTTCATATAGTCCACAGAGGTACGTCTCAAGTCATTCACCCCAACCTGGATGATAACAGAGTCATAACGATACTTATTGAGTGACTTGAGTGCATGTGTGATTTGATGGAACCTGGCACCTGACAGGCAGTTGATTGTGACCTTCTCCTTGTCCAGCCTGGTGAGGGGGACATCTGTGTGTCTCACTATGGATTTGCCTATGACCGAGACATTAGGTTTTGAGGAGTTTGTCTTAGGGGTTTATTTTCTGAGACACTGGTGTATGTGTTATTATGTGTAGTGGTTTCTATTTACATAGCAGTGTGCGCAAGTGGTTTACTTTTGGGAGGTCTCTGATCTTTTGGTAGGCTTCTAGTGAGTACTTCCACATATGTGGATTTATGTGTCGTAACCTCATTTTGTGTGAAAGGTGAAGTGTGTCTGCTGACAACCTGTTTGATGTCCAGTTTGTTGTTACATGAGAGAAATGATTCAATTTCATAGTGTCATTACATCTCTCAAATAGGGTATTTGTTTTAGGAGTAAGTGGTTGTCAGTATGCATAAGGCAATTACTACATTGCCTCAGGATGCCCATGTCAATCAGACTGGCTGGTGAAATGATGAGAAACTTCCCCTCCATTATAGCAGGTTTTTACCATATGTACTATTAGGGAAGGAATTGGGATAGTTTGACCAGTTTTTGTGCTAGGAGTAACAAAGGTGCTTGTTCCATTGAAGGCTATGGATGATAGGTGTGGCAACACTGATAAGTGCATCCATAGTGCAGTAGGGAAACTTGGGAGGGTTCCGCTGACAGATGTCTAGGGAAAATTCATTTTCAAGGTGTTTTCATCTATACAGGGCACCCTTAACCCCTGTTGTATGGTGCATGCTAACGTGCAAATGCGAGGCTTAAATTTAGGTGAAATTAAGACATGTTTAAGCTAATCTACCAATAGGAAAACACACAGTGAACCATCCTCCAGCAATTCCCAGCTCAGATAAGACTGGATCCACACTCTTCTACCACAGTCATGCAGGTAAGCCCTTCCTAATGCAAGATGGCTGATTTAGTGCTTAAGTGTATCAGTAACAAGCCAGATTCTGTAGATCTGAATGTAAACTATGCTATTTATGTATCAGAACAGTGCAAATCAAGTGCAGAGAATTGCAAAAAAATACTTACAGGCCTTTTGTGTGTTTCCCAGCTCAGAAAGACCAGGTGAACACGTACTCCCACCAGATGAACAATCCCAGTCCTCGCAATGCAAAAGCATAGTAAAGAATTGTCCAGAGTGAAATGCTGCTGCAAACAAACTTAAAGATATAGATACAGTTTTGTAGTTTAAACAGCTTATAAAAATGTGGTTAATCAATAAAAGCATTTCACTTTGAATAAATGCGCAAAGTGCCACTCAGTTGTGCAGAATTTATAAAGGCAGCAAAATGCAACATAAGCCCTCCAGCCAATAAAACTAAATTCAGAAATCTCATGTGTTTCCTTAATCTCAGCAGACCAGGCTACCTCCCATTGTACATGATGGAAAATCCACTGAAATCTTTTGTGTTAAAACAATTGTTGGCTAAAGTGTGAAATGAGCAGACTAGATAATTTGTGTCCACCTCTCACATAGAACAAAATCACCAAGCAGATTTCTTAAAACAGAAAGCAAAATGGAGTAGGTATCAGAAGGCAGATCTAAAAGGTCGCATACAAACAGAAAGGTAAAAGTTTTCTCACCCAGCAGGGAATCACCAGCAGTGCTTTAGTTTATACAGGCTTCAACTCTTTTCAGACAAAGACAGAGGCCACATTTACTTAAATATCAGTCAAGAGACAATTTAACCAATGGGAAAAAAATGTGAAATGAGCAGCCTAGATAATTTGTGTCCACCTCTCATGTAGAAGAAAAATGCCAGGCCAAGCAGATTTCTTAAAACAGAAAACAAAATAAGAAGGTATCAGAAAGCAGCTTTAAAAGGTCACAGACAAAAAATATAGCTTTTCTCACCCAGCAGGGAATCACCAGCAGTGCTTTCATTTATGCAGGCTTTAAATCTTTTCAGATAAAGTAGTTGCATGTGTCTGGACAGATACATGCCAAAGGGGCATTATATTCAATGAGTGACCTAATGAGAGCTAAGTTAAGGGAGAAATTGACATCCTACAATCTAGACACAATCCCTTTGTTTATAAGCTGTTCAATATAGAAGGCCTTTCTTACAACAATAGACATGTGTTGGTCAAAAGTTAGGTCACTGTAGACATAAGTTCCCAAATCCTGAACAACTGTGTCAACTCTTAGGGGTGTATTGTGAATGTGGTAGTTCCCTGGGGTAGATGACTTCTCAAAGAATACAATAATGCATTTTTTAGCATTTAGTTTCAGGCCATGATTTTGACACCAGTTATTTATTTGAGACAAACCTTTCTGTAAGATGGTTAAATTATCTGGGGGATTAAATGACTGCTCCTAGCTTGCAGTCAGTTGCAAACTTAGTCAGCCAGAGGTCTTTGATATTGGCTTTTACTTCAGAAATGTAGATGCCAAACAGGACCCAGGAAGACTCCACTGGTGATTGGTCTCTTTGTGGAGGTAACTTCCTCTATTTTGATTATCTGCATCATATCTCTGAGCCAGCTGGCAATCCAGTGGGTGATATACAGTTTTATTCCCAGTTTATTTAGCTTTTCTACTATGTCTGAGTGGGGAACTGTGTCAAAAGCTTTGGCCAGGTCAATACATGCTATGTGTACCATTTTGCCTTCATCCATTGCTTTGGTGACCTTCTAAAAAATCCACCAAATTGAGAAAGCATAGCCTGCCCTTGTCAAATCCAAACTGAGATGGGTGCAGTGTTTGGAGGTTCCCTATGTCCTGATTGATTAATACCATGATAAGTCTTTCCATGGCTTTGCATATGAGGTTGGTCAGACTTATGGGTCTGTAATTACCTGCGTCTGTGGAAGGTCCTCCCTTATGCCGACAAATGACTGCAGCTGTTCTCCATTCACTTGGTACAAAACCTATGAGTCTGAGATTTATTTATCTATTGAGTGATTGCTTTTGTTTAACTTGAAAGTCTGACTGGGCACAAGTCCCATTATCAGTGGAGGCCTGGGGAGAAATGTTCCATTTTATAGAATGAGTAGAATGCAGTTATACAAAATTTACATAATAAATGTACATACATACATACATAGATTAGTAAAGATGTGAGAATTAATCAAAAATAAATGTACATACATTGAATAGTAAATTAATATACATAGAATTGTAATGATATGACATTTAATGAAAACATGACAGTTAAATGAAGAATTCAGTAAAATATTAGCTAATACCAAGCTTATACGAGTCTAGTTATATGTAATCAGCCAAAGATAAATACTGAGTAGGATTTAGTGAAGTAATTATAGGATGAAGATAGTTATAAACTACGAAGGAGCACTGAGGAAGTTCAGGTAAAAGGGAGATAGAGACAGTAGTGGAGAGAGAGAGATAGATGATAGTCAGATAGTTAGAGGTTGTGAAGAAGTAGCTGTATTATGGTCAAATACATAAGAGTGGTGACAGTAAGGGTTTGGAGATTATCCAGGAATATCATATGTACAGAGCTGGCAAATGAGTAGGTAGGACTTTAGCTGAGTTTTAAATGATTTTATGAAATGTTCTTTTTGTATTGCTAATATTCAACAGCGTTGTTAGGGGTGTGGCTAAATCGTGCTTCTGCTATTTTCAGATGCATCCTGGGATATTTTTAGGACCCATCAATGCAGTATTGTGTGATAGCTGTAGGTGAGACAGTTTCAGGTATATCTTGAGAGACAGATGGAGAGGAGAGAGGGGCAAAGTTAAAGCTAAATTTGTCAGCCAGTAGGTTAACTAAGCCTTCAGCCTCAGTGTAGGTAGCATTGTTTAGAATAAGCTCAGCACATTGCTGCATTATGCTTTTGATATAACAAACGTCACTAAAAACAGTCATGTGATTGGCTTCCGTAGCTATCTTAGCTTCAAATGTGGCTTTTGTGGATTTTATTAAGCTCCCGAGGTGTTTGTTTATTTCAGTAATAAGGGCTCTAGCATTCTGAGAATTACTCCTCTTACTTTTGTTCAAAATACTTTTACTTTTATTATAAAGCTTGTTGATACTATTGTTCCACCATGTAGGTTTGTTTCTGGGATTTGACCTGCATTTGTTCCTAAGGGGTACAGCTGCATTTACTTGCTAATATACAGTGCTGGTGTACAATTATGCATATTTAGTGGCCTTAGCTGGATTTGATGGGGATTTAAAGCTTGCCAATATATCACTTAAGAGCAGATAGTTTGTCTTAAAGAATTATTTAAAGATACCTTGTGGGGAAAGGATCTCTGGTTTCAGTTTTTATTTCAAAGGAGACTTTATGGTCAATTCTATCAATGTGATGAAGTTATGTAAGGGACGGTGCAAGCTGCATATTAGTAAGGATAAGATCCAAGATGTTATTCCTCCTAGTGGGTACTCTGACTAATTGTTCCAGGGCATTTATATTGACAAAGTCCAGGAATCTCTTGGCTTGTGCAATAGTGGTGGTGAAGGTTTTCCAGTCTGTAGTTGGATAGTTTAGATCACCCAGGAAGATGGAATTGGGTTTGATACTGAGTGATTCTAGTGCCTGTAAATAGGCATTGTGGCTTTCTTTTGTCATAGAGGGAGTTCTGTAGCTAGCTAATAAATGGTACGGGGACTTTCTGATGGTTATGTGGACATGAAGAAGCTGTAGTACAGTGTGATGCTTTACCAGCTTCCTTTACTGTAGTACTTCGCATTATCATTCGCAAATCTGCATACTGTACCACTGTTTGTATCTGTTCCACCTCCATCAGTGTAGTACATATTACATTATCAGTCACAGCTGTGTATACACTACCACTGCTGGTATCTGATCCACCTCCCCTTATTTAGTACATGTCACATTATCAGTCACAACTTTGCATACTGTACCACTGCTGGTATCTCTGCCATCTCCATTAGTGCAGTATATATCACATTATCAGTCACAGTTCTGCATACTGTACTGCTGCTGGTATCTGATCCACCTCCACTTATTTAGTACATGTCACATTATTAGTCACAGCTTTGCATACTGTACCACTGCTGGTATCTCTGCCATCTCCATTAGGGTAGTATATATATATCACATTATCAGTCACAGTTCTGCATACTGTATCACTGGTTGTGTCTCTTCCACCACAATGAGTGTAGTATATATTGCATTATCAATCACAGTTCTGGATACTGTATCACTGGTGGTGTCTCTGCCATCTCCATCAGTGTAGTATATATCACATTATCAGTCACAGTTCTGCATACTGTGTCACTGCTCATAGGTTCATAGGTTCATAGGTTCATAGGTTAGTACTAGGCTAACTGTAGTATAGCCATTGTAAGCCTAGCCAATTATCCCTTGTGAAAATCGAACCCTTCACCTTGTGTTTGTAAGGCAAATAAAATACCTTAACCATTAGGCCACCCTCCCAGTTCTGCATACTGTATCACTGGTGGAGTCTCTTCCACCACAATGAGTGTAGTATATATCGCATTTTCAGTCACAGTTCTGCATACTGTATCAGTGGTGGTGTCTCTGCCATCTCCAGTAGTGTAGTATATATCACATTATCAGTCACAGTTCTGCATACTCTATCACTGGTGGTGTCTCTTCCATCACAATGAGTGTAGTATATATTACATTATCTATCACAGTTCTGCATACTGTATCACTGGTGGTGTCTCTTCCACCACAATGAGTGTAGTATATATCACATTATCAGTCACAGTTCTGCATACTGTATCATTGGTGGTGTCTCCTCCATCACAATGAGTGTAGTATATATTACATTATCAGTCATAGTGCTGCATACTGTATCACTGGTGGTGTCTCTTCCATCACAATGAGTGTAGTCTATATCACATTATCAGTCACAGTTCTGCATACTGCATCACTGGTGGTGTCTCTTCCATCACAATGAGTGTAGTATATATTACATTATCAGTCATAGTGCTGCATACTGTATCACTGGTGGTGTCTCTTCCACCACAATGAGTGTAGTATATATCACATTATCAGTCACAGTTCTGCATACTGTATCACTGGTGGTGTCTCTTCCACCACAATGAGTGTAGTATATATCACATTATCAGTCACAGTTTGTCTTAAAGGAATTTTTTAAGATACCTTGTGTGGAAAGGATCTCTGGTTTCAGTTTTTATTTCAAAGGAGACTTTATGGTCAATTCTATCAATGTGATGAAGTTATGTAAGGGACGGTGCAAGCTGCGTATTAGTAAGGATAAGATCCAAGATGTTATTCCTCATAGTGGGTACTCTGACTAATTGTTCCAGGGCATTTATATTGATAAAGTCCAAGAATCTCTTGGCTTGTGCACTAGTGGTGGTGTAGGTTTCAAAGTCTGTAGTCGGATAGTTTAGATCACCCAGGAAGATGGAATTGGGTTTGATACTGAGTGATTCTAGTGCTTGTAAATAGGCATTGTGGCTTTGTTTTTTCATTGAGGGAGCTCTGTAGCTAGCTAATAAATGGTACAGGAACTTTCTGATGGTTATGTGGACATGAAGAAGCTGTAGTGCATTGTGCTGCTTTACCGGCTTCCTTTACTGTAGTACGTCGCATTATCATTTGCAAATCTGCATACTGTACCACTGTTTGTATCTGTTCCACCTCCATCAGTGTAGTACATATTACATTATCAGTCACAGCTGTGTATACACTACCACTGCTGGTATCTGATCCACCTCCCCTTATTTAGTACATGTCACATTATCAGTCACAACTCTGCATACTGTACCACTGTTGGTATCTCTGCCATCTCCATTAGGGTAGTATATATCACATTATCAGTCACAGTTCTGCATACTGTATCACTGGTGGTGTCTCTTCCACCACAATGAGTGTAGTATATATAGCATTATCAGTCACAGTTCTGCATACTGTATCACTGGTGGTGTCACTGCCATCTCCATCAGTGAGGTATATATCACATTATCAGTCACAGTTCTGCATACTGTATCACTGGTGGTGTCTCTTCCACCACAATGAGTGTAGTATATATCACATTATCAGTCACAGTTCTGCATACTGTATCACTGGTGATGTGTCTTCCACCACAATAAGTGTAGTATATATCACATTATCAGTCACAGTTCTGCATACTGTATCATTGGTGGTGTCTCTTCCACCACAAGGAGTATAATATGTATCACATTATTAGTCACAGTTCTGCATACTGTATCACCGGTGGTATCTCTTCCACCACAATGAGTGTAGTATATATCACATTATCAGTCACAGTTCTGCATACTGCATCACAGGTGGTGTCTCTTCTATCACAATGAGTGTAGTATATATCACATTATCAGTCACAGTTCTGCATACTGTGTCACTGGTGGTGTCTCTTCCACCACAATGAGTGTAGTATAAATTGAATTTTCAGTCACAGTTCTGGATACTGTATCACTGGTGGTGTCTCTGCCATCTCCAATAGTGTAGTATATATCACATTATCAATCACAGTTCTGCATACTGTATCATTGGTGGTGTCTCTTCCACCACGAGGAGTATAATATGTATCCCATTATCAGTCACAGTTCTGCATACTGTATCACTGGTGTTGTCTCTTCCATCACAATACGTGTAGTATATATGACATTATCTATCACAGTTCTGCATACTGTATCACTGGTGGTGTCTCTTCCACCACAATGAGTGTAGTATATATCACATTATCAGTCACAGTTTGTCTTAAAGATTTTTTTTGAGATACCTTGTGTGGAAAGGATCTCTGGTTTCAGTTTTTATTTCAAAGGAGACTTTATGGTCAATTCTATCAATGTGATGAAGTTATGTGAGGGACGGTGCAAGCTGCATATTAGTAAGGATAAGATCCAAGATGTTATTCCTCCTAGTGGGTACTCTGACTAATTGTTCCAGGGCATTTATATTGATAAAGTCCAAGAATCTCTTGGCTTGTGCACTAGTGGTGGTTTAGGTTTCAAAGTCTGTAGTCGGATAGTTTAGATCACCCAGGAAGATGGAATTGGGTTTGATACTGAGTGATTCTAGTGCCTGTAAATAGGCATTGTGGCTTTGTTTTGTCATAGAGGGAGTTCTGTAGCTAGCTAATAAATGGTACGGGGACTTTCTGATGGTTATGTGGACATGAAGAAGCTGTAGTGCAGTGTGCTGCTTTACCATCTTCTTTTACTGTAGTAAGTCACACTATCATTCACAAATCTGAATACTGTAAAACTGTTTATATCTGTTCTACCTCCATCAGTGTAGTACATATTACATTATCAGTCACAGCTGTGTATACACTACCACTGCTGGTATCTGATCCACATCCCCTTATTTAGTACATGTCACATTATCAGTTACAACTTTGATACTGTACCACTGTTGGTATCTCTGCCATCTCCATTAGTGCAGTATATATCACATTTATCAGTCACAGTTCTGCATACAGTATCACTGGTGGTGTCACTGCCATCTCCATCAGTGAGGTATATATCACATTATCAGTCACAGTTCTGCATACAGTATCACTGGTGGTGTCTCTTCCACCACAATGAGTGTAGTATATATAGCATTATCAGTCACAGTTCCGAATACTTTATCACTGGTGGTGTCACTGCCATCTCCATCAGTGAGGTATATATCACATTATCAGTCACATATCTGCATACTGTGTCAGTGTCTCTTCCACCACAATGAGTGTAGTATATATCACATTATCAGTCACAGTTCTGCATACTGTAATACTGGTGGTGTCTCTTCCACCACAATGATTGTAGTATATATCACTTTATCAGTCAGAGTTCTGCATAGTGTATCACTGGTGGAGTCTCTGCCATCTCCATTAGTTTAGTATATATTACATTATCAGTCACAGTTCTGCATACTGTACCACTTGTGGTGTCTCTTCCACCACAATGACTATAGAATATATCACATTATCAGTCACAGTTCTGCATTCTGCATCACTGGTGGTGTCTCTTTCACCCCAATGAGTGTAGTATATATCACATTATCAGTCATGGTTCTGCATACTTCATCACTGTTGGTGTCTCTTCTGCCACAATGAGTGTAGTATATATCACATTATCAGTCACAGTTCTGCATACTGTATCATTGGTGGTGTCTCTTCCACCACAATGAGTGTAGTATATATCTCATTATCAGTCACAGTTTTGCATACTGTATCACTGGTGGTGTCTCTTCCACCACAATGAGTGTAGTATATATCACATTATCAGTCATAGTTCTGCATACTGTATGACTGGTGGTGTCTCGGCCATCTCCATTAGTGTAGTGTATATTTCATTATCAGTCACAGTTCTGCATACTGTACCACTGGTGGTGTCTCTTCCACCAAAATGAGTGTAGTATATATCACATTATCAGTCACAGTTCTGCATATTGTATCACTGGTGGTGTCTCTTCCATCACAATGAGTGTAGTATATATATCACATTATCAGTCACAGTTTGTCTTAAAGAAATTATTTAAGATACCTTTTGTGGAAAGGATCTCTGGTTTCAGTTTTTATTTCAAAGGAGACTTTATGATCAATTCTATCAATGTGATGAAGTTATATAAGGGACGGTGCAAGCTGCATATTAGTAAGGATACGATCCAAGATGTTATTCCTCCTAGTGGGTACTCAGACTAATTGTTCCAGGGCATTTATATTGAGAAAGTCAAAGAATCTCTTGGCTTGTGCACTACTGGTGGTGAAGGTTTCCCAGTCTGTAGTTTGATAGTTTAGATCACCTAGGTAGATGGAATTGCGTTTGATACTGAGTGATTCTGGAGCATGTGGCTTTCTTTTGTCATAAAGGGAGTTTTGTAGCTAGCTCATAAATGGTACAGGAACTTTCTGATGGTTATGTGGACATGAAGAAGCTGTAGTGCATTGTGCTGCTTTACCGGCTTCCTTTACTGTAGTACTTCACATTACCATTCGCAGATCTGCATACTGTACCACTGTTTGTATCTGTTCCACCTCCATCAGTGTAGTACATATTCCATTATCAGTCACAGCTGTGTATACACTACCACTGCTGGTATCTGAGCCTCCTCCACTTATTTAGTACATGTTACACTATCAGTCACAACTTTGCATACTGTACCACTGCTGGTATCTCTGCCATCTCTATTAGGGTAGTATATATCATGTTATCAGTCACAGTTCTGCTTACTGTATCACTGGTTGTGTCTCTTCCACCACAATGTGTGTAGTATATATCACATTATCAGTCACAGTTCTGCATACTGTATCACTGGTGGTGTCTCTTCCACCACAAAGAGTGTAATATATATTGCATTATCATTCACAGTTCTGGATACTGTATCACTGGTGGAGTCTCTGCCATCTCCATCAGTGTAGTATATAAAACATTATCAGTCACAGTTCTGCATACTGTATCACTGTTGGTGTCTCTTTCACCATGAGTGTAGTATATATCACATTATCAGTCACAGTTCTGCATACTGTATCACTGGTGGTGTATCTTCCACCAGGAGTGTAGCATATATCACATTATCAGTAACAGTTCTACATACTGTATCCCTGGTGTTGTATCTTCCACCGCAATGAGTGTAGTATATGTCACATTGTCAGTCACAATTTTGCATACTGTATCACTGGTGGTGTCTCCTCCATCACAATGAGTGTAGTATATATCACATTATCAGTCACAGTTCTGCATCCTGTATCACTGGTGGTGTCTATTCCACCACAATGAGTGTAGTATATATCACATTATCAGACAAAGTTCTGCATACTGTATCACTGGTGGTGTCTCTTCCACCACAATGAGTGTAGTAAATATCACATTATCAGTCACAGTTCTGCATGCTGTATCACTAATGGTGTCTCTTCCACCACAGTGAGTGTAGTATATATCACATTATCAGTCACGGTTCTGCATACTGTATCACTGGTGGTGTCTCTTCCACCACAATGAGTATAGTTTATATCAAATTATTAGTCACACTTCTGCATACTTTATCACCGGTGGTGTCTCTTCCACCACAATGACTGTAGTACATGTTACATTATCAGTCACAGTTCTGCATACTGTATCACTGGTGTTGTCTCTGCCTTCTCCATTAGTGTAGTATGTATCACATTGTCTGTCACAGTTCTGCATACGGTATCAAGTTTTGGTGTCTCTTCCACCACAATGAGTGTAGTATATATCACAATACCAGTCACAGTCCTGCATATTGTATTACTCGTGGTGTCTATTGCACCACAATGAGTGTAGTATATATCAAATTATCAGTCACAGTTCTGCATGCTGTATCACTGGTTGTGTCTCTTCTACCACAATGAGTCTAGTACATGGTACATTATCAGCCACAGTTCTGCACAGTGTATCACTGATGGTGTCTCTTCCACCACAGTGTGTAATATATATCACATTATCAGTCACAGTTCTGCATACTGTACCACTGGTGGTGTCTTTTGCAGCACAATGAGTGTAGTATATATCACATTATCAGTCACAGTTCTGCATACTATATCACTGGTGGTGTCTCTTCCACCACAATGAGTGTAGTATATATCAAATTATCAGTCACAGTTCTGCATGCTGTATCACTGGTTTTGTCTCTTCTACCACAATGAGTCTAGTACATGGTACATTATCAGCCACAGTTCTGCACACTGTATCACTGATGGTGTCTCTTCCACCACAGTGTGTAATATATATCACATTATCAGTCACAGTTCTGCATACTGTATCTCTGATGGTGTCACTTCCACCACAATGAGTGTAGTAAATGTCACATTATCAGTCACAGTTCTGCATACTGTATCACGGATGGTGTCTCTTCTAACACAAGTAGTGTAGTATATATCACATTATCAGTCACAGGTCTGCATACTTTATCACCGGTGGTGTCTCTTCCACCACAATGACTGTAGTACATGTTACATTATCAGTCACAGTTCTGCATACTGTATCACTGGTGTTGTCTCTGCCTTCTCCATTAGTGTAGTATATATCACATTGTCTGTCACTGTTCTGCATACTGTATCAGTTTTGGTGTCTCTTCCACCACAATGAGTGTAGTATATATCACATTACCAGTCACAGTCCTGCATATTGTATTACTAGTGGTGTCTATTGCACCACAATGAGTGTAGTATACATCACAGTATCATTCACAGTTCTGCATACTGTACCACTGGTGGTGTCTCTTGCAGCACAATGAGTGTAGTATATATCACATTATCAGTCACAGTTCTGCATACTATATCACTGGTGGTGTCTCTTCCACCACAATGAGTGTAGTATATATCAAAGTATCAGTCACAGTTCTGCATGCTGTATCACTGGTTTTGTCTCTTCTACCACAATGAGTCTAGTACATGGTACATTATCAGCCACAGTTCTGCACACTGTATCACTGGTGGTGTCTCTTCCACCACAGTGTGTAATATATATATCACATTATCAGTCACAGTTCTGCATACTGTATCTCTGATGGTGTCACTTCCACCACAATGAGTGTAGTAAATGTCACATTATCAGTCACAGTTCTGCATACTGTATCATGGATGGTGTCTCTTCCACCACAAGTAGTGTAGTATATATCACATTATCAGTCACAGTTCTGCACACTGTATCACTGGTGGTGTCTCTTCCACCCCAAAGAATATAGTATGTATCACATTACCAGTCACAGTCCTGCATATTGTATTACTAGTGGTGTCTATTGCACCACAATGAGTGTAGTATACATCACAGTATCAGTCACAGTTCTGCATAATGTACCACTGGTAGTGTTTCTTGCACCACAATGAGTGTAGTATATATAACATTATCAGTCACAGTTCTGCATACCGTATCACTAGTGTTGTCTCTTCCACTTCAATGAGTGTAGTATATATCACTTTATCAGTCATAGTTCTGCATACTGTATTACTTGTGGTGTCTCTGCCATCTCCATTAGTGCAGTATATATCACATTATTAGTCACAGTTCTGCATACTGTACCACTGGTGGTGTCTTTTCCACTACAATGAGTGTAGTATGTAAGATTATGAGTCACCGGTCTGCATACTGTATCACTGGTGGTGTCTCTTTCACTACAATGATTGTAGTATATATCGCATTATCAGTCCCAGTTCTGCATACTGTATCACTGGTGGTGTCTCTGCCATCTCCATTAGTGTAGCATATATTACATTACCAGTCACAGTTCTGCATACTGTACCACTGGTGGTGTCTCTTCCACCACAATGAGTGTAGTATATGTCACATTATCAGTCACAGTTCTGCATACTGTATCACTGGTGGTGTCTCTTCCACCACAATGAGTGTAGTATATATCACATTATTAGTCACCGTTCTGCATACTGTATCACTGGTGGGGTCTCTTCCACCACAATGAGTGTAGCATATATCAAACTATCAGTCACAGTTCTGCATGCTGTATCACTGGTGCTGTTTCTTCTGACACAATGAGTGAAGTACATGTTACATTATCAGTCACAGTTCTGCGTACTGTATCACTGGTGGTGTCTCTTCCACCACAATGTGTAGTATATATCACATTATCAGTCACAGTTCTGCACACTGTTTCATGGATGGTGTCTTTTCCACCACAATGAGTGTAGTATATATATCACATTATCAGTCACAGTTCTGCATACTGTATCACTGGTCGTGTCTCTTGCAGCACAATGAGTGTAGTATATATCACATTATCCGTCACAGTTCTGCATACTTTATCAGTGGTGGTGTCTCTTCCACCACAATGAATGTAGTATGTATCTCATTATCAGTCACAGTTCTGCACACTGTATCACTGGTGGTGTCTCTGCCATCTACATTAGTATACCATATATCACATTTTTAGTAAGAGTTCTGCATACTGTATCAGTGGTGGTGTCTCTTTTACCACAATGAGTGTAATATATATCACATTATCAGTCACAGTCCTGCATACTGTATCACAGGTGGTGTCTCTTCCACCACAATGAGTGTAGTATATATCACATTATCAGTCAAAGTTCTGCATACTGTATTACTGTAGTTGTCTCTTCCACCATAATGAGTGTAGTGTATATCACATTATCAGTCACAGTTCTGCATACTGTATCACTGGTGATGTCTCTTCCACCACAATGAGTGTAGTGCATATCAGATTATCAGTCAGAGTTCTGCATACTATATCACTGGTGGTATCTCTTCCACCACAATGAGTGTAGTATATGTTACATTATCAGTCACAGTTCTGCATACTGTGTCACTGGTGCTGTCTCTTCCACCACAATAAGTGTAGTACATATCACATTATCAGTCACAGTTCTGCATACTGTATTACTAGTGGTGTCTCTTGCACCACAATGAGTGTAGTATATAGGTTCATAGGTTCATACTAGGCTATCTGCCCTAGTGCATTTATAAGCCTAGCCAGAATGTGTTTGGCTTTCGCCACCCATTTTAAATTTATTTTGCTATGCCCTTTTTCGACGTTAGTATACTGTGCCTCTTTCTAACAGTGACACATAAGTGATACCCTGGGTAAACCTACGATCTCCCATCCACTCATCAAGATTCCTCTTGAAGAGAGTCAATGAGGAACTCTGCCTAACCTGGACTGGGATTTTATTCCAGAGTGAAGGGAGCCTCTGGGTTATGAATCTGTCCCTCCAGCATGTCCTATTTATTTCAGTGCTGAGGTTCAAGTCTCTTGAGCGCGTAGCTCGATGGGATTTGGATTTTCTGAGGTGCAGCATGTCCATTAATTCGGGTTGGACATGGCTTTATCGTCAGGCACAGATCGCCTCTGAACAGGCGGTATGCCACTGAGTAGAGCTGGAGTTTCTTTAACTGGGCAGCATATGGCATCTGTTTGAGCCCATTGATCCTCTTGGTGAGGTACTTTGGGGTCTTTCCAGTTGCTGCAGGTGTCTGGTAAGGTACATCCCAAAGGGGCATTGTACTCTATTATGGGCCTGATGAGGGATGAGTAAAGAGGCACGATGACCTCCCCTGATTTAGATGTGAATCCCTTCATGATTAGGTGGGCTATATAAAATGTTTTTCTAACCACTTTGGCCACATGGTTGTCAAATGAGAGATTGCTATCAACTTGGGTCCCCAGGTCCATAATTACTTCTTCTGTACTTAATGGATTACCACCTATGTGGTAATTTGTGGGCACTTTGTTTTTGCCAAAGGGGATGACTATACACTTTTTGGCATTTAGCTTGAGGCCATGACTCTGGCACCAGTTGTCTGTTTCTATGAGGCCCTTTTGGAGGATGCTTTTGTCGGCTGGAGAGTCAATTATGGTGCCCAGTTTGCAGTCATCTGCGAACCTGGTCAGCCACAGTCCTTCCGTGTTGGCCTGTACCTCCGAGAAATATATACTGAACAAGAGAGGTCCCAGGACTGAGCCTTGTGGGACACCACTTGTAACTGGTTTGGAGTCTGACATGGCTCCAGCAATTCTAACCATGTGGGTTCTGTCGTTGAGCCAATTTGCAATCCATCTAGTGACATAGGGGTTTATATTTAAGCTGGTGAGCTTATCTATAATGCCCGAGTGGGGTATTGTATCGAAGGCTTTTCAGGTTCAGGTAGGCTGTGTGGACCACTTTCCCTCACAATGGCCTTGGTGACTGTTTCAAAGAAATCAACCAGGTTTAAGAGGCAGGATCTGCCCTTAACAAAGCCGAACTGGGTAGGATCCAGTGTTTGTATGTCCCCAATATCTTTATTTATGAGGTCCATGATGATCCTTTCCATAGCTTTGCAGACCAAGCTAGTCAGGCTTATGGTGTGATAGTTTCCAGGATCCGTTGAGGCACCACCTTTATGGAGAGGGACCACTGTTGCTGTACGCCACTCTTTGGGCACATATCCTGTAATAAGGCTGAGATTGAACAGTAGTTTTATGTTTGGGTTTAACTCTTCTTGGAGTTCATGTAGGGCGCAGCCCGGGACACCATCTGGTCCCATTAATGCTGTGTTTTTTGCTTTGGAGAGGGCGGCTCTTACCTGAGCAACTGAGATGTCAGGGGGGCAGCACTCTGCTGGGATAGATATTTGCCCTTTTGGTGGGGATGGGGGGAGAAGTTTGCGCTGAACCTGTCAGCTAGGATGTTGGCAATGTCTGTGGGTTTGGTGTATTTTTTGTCATTTTGGGCTAATTCTGAGCATATCTGGGAATTACCACCCAGGTTCCTAACATAACTAAAGAAAGCCTTGTGATTATCCTTAGTGTCCTGTGCAATTTTTCTCTCGAAGCTGGCCTTAGACAATTTTATGTGTGCCCGTAGTTTTTTGCTAATACTGATCAGTGATGCCTTCCCTTTTTGGGATTTTGCTCTATCATTTAGTAGCTTCCTCCTTCTATTGTATAGTTTGTTTATGGCTGGGGTCCACCAGACAGGACATCTGCCTTTGGAGGATTGGGTCTTGGTTTTATTTGGGATCGCATGAACCATGCATTTCTGAAGTTGTTCATAGAATGCGTTTATAAAGGATTCTGCGGTCTGGGCCGTATTTTCCACAGGCCCGGGGGCTTTAAAGGATTCCACCTCAGTTTTGAGGAGTGTGAAATTTGCTTTAGAGAAGTTTTTCACTGTGGTTTTCTGGGCAGGGGGTGGGGTCGGGATGTGAATATCCAGTGAGATTAGTTTATGGTCTGATCATACCAGTGAGGGATACACTTCTGGTCTGGAGCATAGAGTTCCCATGTTGGTGATGATCAGGTCCAGTATGTTTTCCCTCTTGTGGGAGTCGTAACAAGTTGTTCCATAGCATTTGAGTTTATAAATTCTAGGAACCTTTGGGCTAGGGTGTTGGAGCTAGAGTAATGCTCCCAGTCTATGTTTGGGTAGTTGAAGTCACCCAATATAATGGTGTTTTGAGAGACCTTCATATTTTCCAGTGTTCTCAGGAAGGCCGAGTGGGGTTCCTGGGTTTGGGAGGGTGGTCTGTAGCAGGCTATAAACTGGAAGGCAGTTTTACCCACTGTTAGTTGCACATGGATAGTCTCTGATGCTTCGTGCTTTGCCACCAACCTGGAGGTGTGGGTATCTTTGATGAATATCGATACTCCCCCTCCTTTTGTGGTTCGATCCAAGTTTTGGGGCCAAAAAGCATGGTATGAGGTATAACCTGGTAGTGCTGGGGTGCTCTCGGGAGCCCTGAACCAGGTTTCTGTTACTGCACAGATATCGATGTTCTCCATGCTAAGGAGAGTTTCGAGTGCATGCATCTTGAGGTTTAGACTTCTGGCATTGAGTAGCATTACTCTTAGCTTCTTATCCCTTGTGATATCTATGGAGGTGGGTTTGTCTTTTGAGCCTTGCCTAAAAAAGGCACTATGGGGGTAGCAAGAGCCTTTGTCAATATCCAAAAGCCCAGGGGTGACAGGTGCAAGCCATCCCTAGTGAAGCATCGTGGCTTGTCGAGCATATCATCCCAAGCTGACAGGCATTGGATCCCCTTTGAATGACACCAGTACTTAAGCCAATTGTTGAAATTGATCATCTTGTCTTCATATTGTGACATCATTCTTGGTGAGGGTAAGATGCTACTCAAGGTCAGGGTCATACCGGCCTGGGCTACATGCTCAGAGAGCTCCTTTATGTCTCTTTTCATGTAGTCCAGGGAGGTACATCTCAGGTCATTCACACCAGCATGGACAATGACTGAGTCATATTTGTACTTGCCTTGGAGTGACCTGAGTGCTTGTGTTATGTGGTGGATCCTAGCACCCGACAGGCTGCTCACCGTGACCTTCTCCTTGTTCAGCCTGGTGAGCGGGACGTCAGTGTGCCTGACAATAGAGTCACCTATTACAAGTGTATCAGGTGTGTTGTTTAGTCTTAAGGGCTGTGACTGTTTGGCACACTGGCTTTGTGAGATATGTGTTGCACGTGTTTTGTTTGGGTAGCTGCTTGGATGTCTGCTTTGGAGGTCTCTGCTGCTTCAGCAGTTCTTTATTTAGAGCCTCCGAGTATGTTTTTGTGTGATTATGTGTTTGGTTTGCTGTCGTGGTAGATCTATGTGAGACTGGAATTGTAGTGAGTGTGGTTTCCTTCTCCTCCTGACTGATTATGCCAGTACTGAGTTGAGAGAGCTTAGCCTCCAGTTTGGCTATATGGTTGCATCTCTCACATATGTTGGAATTTGTTGGGAGGAGGAGAGGGTTGTCTGTGTACATGAGGCAGTTGTAACATTGCCTCAAGATTCCCAGATTCACCAGCTGGACCGGAGAGGAGATTGACAACTGACCTTTGGACATGCTAGAATAATATTGGGAATTCCTTAATAATTGAAAACCAGGGCCAGTGGGGAGTGAGGGTATAGTGCTTTTAATTTTTAGTGCTGACTTATATAATTGCTTTAGTGAGCAAGTGCCAGGTAACTTAAGTGCAATGTGTTACAGGTAACTTAAATGCAAAAACGACAAACAGTAACTTTCTTTCAAGTGATACAAGGAAATAAGTACAGTAAGCAATGCAGATATCACTAGTGATCCACAGAAGCACTGAGAAGCCGCGTATTAGGTGGAATTAGCGTTCCAGGGAAATAAGAAGCAAACAAACAACAAGCATATAAACAAAGCTAGATTCAGCAGGCCTGGATCTAGTCTATGCTACAGCAAACAAGGTGTACCAATTTCAGTAAGATACAGTTCAAATATTCAGGCACTATAAACCTTTAACCAGAAATTCCCAGCTCAGAAGGGCAGAGTCCAGCCTCTTCTCCCACAAGAGTGCAGACCACAAACCTTCTTAATGTAAAATAACTGGCCTGAAGCCCAAGTGCTTAAACCATAACTAATACACTTTAAGAATAACCGACACTGGGCTCTCAATCAGCAGTTCCCAACTTAGAAGGATGAAAGCTACCTGTCCTGCCACCACAGTGCATGCCACAAACCTTCCTAATGTAAAACATCTGGTCTGAAGCCCAAGTGCTTAATCCAAAAGACTTAGAATGATAGCTACACTTTAATCAAGTTACTACCAAGCAGTAATAAATACAATTGAATACTTTAGAGAATGCCTGGATTAGTGCTCAAGTTACACAAACAAAACTAGATCCAGCAGGCCCGAATCCAGTCTATGCCACAGCAAACAAGGCGCACCAACTTCAGTGAGAAGCAGTTCAGATATGCATGAACTATAAGCCTTCAACCAGAAATTCCCAGCTCAGAAGGGCAGAGTCCAGCCTCTCCTCCCACAAGAGTGCAGACCACGAACCCTCTTAATGTAAAATAACTGGCCTGAAAGCCCAAGTGCTTAAACCAGAATTAATACACTTTTAGAATAGCAGACACTGAGCCCTCAATCAGCATTTCCCAACCTAGAAGGATGTAAGCTACCTGTTCTGCCACTACAGTGCAGACCACAAACCCTCTCAGTGCAAAACAACTGGTCCGAAGCCCAAGTGTTTAAACCAAAAGGCTTAGAATGAGTTACACCAAGCAGTAATAAATACAAACAAGTACTTTTAAGATGATGCAAAAGTAAAAAAGTAGGTAGAAACACAAGTACAGTAAAAGCAGATGAATTTTTTTTTTTTTTCTGAACAAGTGTTGAGATCAATGAAACAGATTTGCGTGCTGAAACTAGAAAACTGGCTAGTTATAAGAAAAAAAAAACTAAGCTAGAAGGCTTCCCTCCAACACAGAAGGGCTTGGGGGCTCAGAAGCCTACAAATAGTCTATACCACTTAACAGGAAAGGCAGGAAACAAGCTTAAATTTTTTTTTTCTGTTTCCCAGATGCTCTCTTTGTACACAGTAGGAGTGCCTGAAATCAGAATATGATCTCACTGCACTCATTTGAGTGAACAAATGAGATGGGCCCAGAAGGAGTATCCAAACACAAATTTACAAGAGGGGCGGGCAGTTGCAAGGCCACTAAGATTAACACCAAAACAAAAATAGGAAGAGTGGGTGGGTGGGACTAACTGAAGAGCAGAGTGAAAACTTCCAGTTCAGTTAATATTCCTTCCACACAGTTAAAATCAATTTAAATACTGTATTTTTTTGAAAAAAAAGAGCAGATAAAGGTACTTAAATTGTCTTATACGTCCAGTTGAATTTAGCAAGTTCTTTGCTGGCCAAAGCTGAGGTTTTTAAGCAGAAAATATTTCACACTGTACCACTTAAATAGGCAAGGACAGGAAATCAAAGAATGTGACTACCCCCACACCTGTAATTACTAGCAAATAACAAAATTCAGCAAACACTGGCTAACTTCCAGTTCAGCTAATATTCCTTCCACACAGTTAAAATCAATTTAAATACTGTATTTTTTGAAAAAAATAGCAGATAAAGGTACTTAAATTCTCTTATACGTCCAGTTGAATATAGCAAGTTCTTAGCCGGCCAAAGCTGAGGTTTTTAAGCAGAAAATATTTCACACTGTACCACTTAAATAGGCAAGGACCAGAAATCAAAGAATGTGACTACCCCCACACCTGTAATTACTAGCAAATAACAAAATTCAGCAAACACTGGCTAACTTCCAGTTCAGCTAATATTCCTTCCACACAGTTAAAATCAATTTAAATACTGTATTTTTTTGAAAAAAAAAGATCAGATAAAGGTACTTAAATTCTCTTATATGTCCAGTTGAATATAGCAAGTTCTTAGCCTGATAGCAAGTTCTTAGCCTGATATCACATTATCAGTCACAGTTCCGCATACTGTACCACTGGTGGTGTCTCTTCCACCACAATGTGTAGTATATATCACATTATCAGTCACAGTTCTGCACACTGTTTCACGGATGGTGACTTTTCCACCACAATGAGTATAGTATATATATATCACATTATCAGTCACAGTTCTGCATACTGTATCACTGGTGGTGTTTCTTGCACCAAAATGAGTGTAGTATATATCACATTATCCGTCACAGTTCTGCATACTTTATCAGTGGTGGTGTCTCTTCCACCACAATGAATGTAGTATGTATCTCATTATCAGTCACAGTTCTGCATACTGTATCACTGGGGGTGTCTCTGCCATCTCCATTAGTGTACTGTATATCACATTTTTAGTCACACTTCTGCATACTGTATCACTGGTGGTGTCTTTTCCTCCACAGTAAGTGTAGTATATATCACATTATCAATCACAGTTCTGCATACTGCATCACTGGTGGTGTCTCTTGCACCACAATAAGTGTAGTATATATCACATTATCAGTCACAGTTCTGCATACTGTATCACTGGTGTTGTCTCTTCCACCGCAATGAGTGTAGTATATATCACTTTATCAGACACAGTTCTGCATACAGTATCACTGGTGGTGTCTCTGCCATCTCCATTAGTGTAGTATATATTACATTATCAGTCAGGGTTCTGCATACTGTATCACTGGTGGTGTCTCTTCCACCACAATGAGTTGGTGTCTCTTCCACCACAATGAGTGTAGTACATGTTACATTATCAGTCACAGTTCTGCATACTGTATCACTGGTATTGTCTCTGCCTTCTCCATTAGTGTAGTGTATATCACATTGTCAGTGACAGTTCTGTATACTGTATCGCTGGTGGTGTCTCTTCCACCACAATGAGTGTAGTATATATCACATTAACAGTCACAGTTCTGCATACTGTATCACTGGTGGTGTCTCTTCCACCACAATGAGTGTAGCGTATATCACATTATCAGTCACAGTCCGGCATATTGTATTACTTGTGGTGTCTCTTGCACCACCATGAGTGTAGTATATATCACATTATCAGTCACAGTTCTGCATACCCTACCACCGGTGGTGTCTCTTGCAGCACAGTTAGTGTAGTATATATCACATTATCAGTCACAGTTCTGCATACTGTATCACTGGTGGCATCTCTTGCAGCAGAATGAGTGCAGTATATATCATATTATCAGTCACACTTCTGCATACTGTATCACTGGTGGTGTCTTTTCCCCCACAATGAATGTAGTAGGTATCACATTATCAGTCACAGGTCTGTATACTGTATCACTGGTGGTGTCTCTGCCATCTCCATTAGTGTAGTATATATTACATTATCAGTCACAGTTCTGCATACTGTACCACTGGTGGTGGCTCTTCCACCACATTGAGTGTAGAATATATCACATTATCAGTCACAGTTCTGCATACTGCATCACTGGTGGGTCTCTTCCACCACAATGAGTGTAGTATATATCACACTATTAGTCACAGTTCTGCATACTGTATCACTGGTGGTGTCTCTGCCATCTCCATTAGTGCAGGAAATATCACATTATCAGTCACAGATCTGTATACTCTACCACTCGTGGTGTCTTTTCCACTACAATGAGTGTAGTATATATCACATTATTAGTCACCGTTCTGCATACTGTATAACTGGTGGTGTCTCTTCCACTACAATGAGTGTAGTATATATCACATAATCAGTCCCAGTTCTGCATACTGTATCACTGGTGGTGTCTCTGCCATCTCCATTAGTGTAGTATATATTACATTATCAGTCACAGTTCTGCATACTGTACCACTGGTGGTGTGCTTTCCACCACAATGAGTGTAGTATATATCACATTGTCAGTCACAGTTCTGCATACTGTATCACTGGTGGTGTCTCTTCCACCACAATGAGTGTAGTGTATATCACATTATCAGTCACAGTTCTGGATACTGTATCACTGGTGGTGTCTCTTCCACCACAATGAGTGTAGTATATATCACATTATCAGTCAAGGTTCTGCATACTGTATCACTGGTGGTGTCTCTTCCACCACAATGGGTGTAGTACATAGCACATTATCAGTCAGGGTTCTGCATACTGTATCAAAGGTGGTATCTCTTCCACCACAATGAGTATAGGATATATCAAATTATCAGTCACAGTTCTGCATACTTTATCACCGGTGGTGTCTCTTCCACCACAATGAGTGTAGTACATGTTACATTATCAGTCACAGTTCAGCATACTGTATCACTGGTGTTGTCTCTGCCTTCTCCATTAGTGTAGTATATATCACATTGTCAGTCACAGTTCTGCATACTGTATCACTGGTAGTGTCTCTTCCACCACAATGACTGTAGTATATATCACATTACCAGTCACAGCTCTGCATACTGTATCACTGGTGGTGTCTCTTCCACCACAATGAGTGTAGTATATATCACGTTATCCGTCACAGTCCTGCATATTGTATTACTAGTGTTGTCTCTTGCACCACAATGAGTGTAGTATATATCACATTATCAGTCACAGTTCTGCATACTGTACCACTGGTGGTGTCTCTTGCAGCACAATGAGTGTAGTGTATATCACATTATCAGTCACAGTTCGGCATACTGTATCACTGGTGGTGTCTCTTCCACCACAATTAGTGTAGTATATATCAAATTATCAGTCACAGTTCTGCATGCTGTATCACTGGTTGTGTCTCTTCCACCACAATGAGTGTAGTACATATTGCATTATCAGTCACATTTCTGCATACTGTATCACTGGTGGTGTCTCTTCCACCACAATGTGTAGTATATTTCACATTATCAGTCACAGTTCTGCATACTGTATCTCTGGTGGTGTCACTTCCACCACAATGAGTGTAGTAAATATCACATTATCAGTCAGAATTCTGCATACTGTATCACTGATGGTGTGTCTTCCGCCACAATGAGTGTAGTATATATGACATTATCAGTCACAGATCTGCATACTGTATCACTGGTGGTGTCCCTGCCATCTCTGTTAGTGTAGTATATATCACATTATCAGTGACAGTTCTGCATACTGTATCACTGGTGGTGTCTCTTGCAGCACAATGAGTGTAGTATATATCACATTATCCGTCACAGTTCTGCATACTTTATCAGTGGTGGTGTCTCTTCCACCACAATGAATGTAGTATATATCTCATTATCAGTCACAGTTCTGCATACTGTATCTCTGTTGGTGTCTCTGCCATCTCCATTAGTGTACTATACATCACATTTTTAGTAACAGTTCTGCATACTGTATCACTGGTGGTGTCTCTGCCATCTCTGTTAGCGTAGTATATATCACATTATCAGTGACAGTTCTGCATACTGTATCACTGGTGGTGTCTCTTGCAGCACAATGAGTGTAGTATATATCACGTTATCCGTCACAGTTCTGCATACTTTATCAGTGGTGGTATCTCTTCCATCACAATGAGTATAGGATATATCAAATTATCAGTCACAGTTCTGCATACTTTATCACCGGTGGTGTCTCTTCCACCACAATGAGTGTAGTACATGTTACATTATCAGTCACAGTTCAGCATACTGTATCACTGGTGTTGTCTCTGCCTTCTCCATTAGTGTAGTATATATCACATTGTCAGTCACAGTTCTGCATACTGTATCACTGGTGGTGTCTCTTCCCCCACAATGACTGTAGTATATATCACATTACCAGTCACAGCTCTGCATACTGTATCACTGGTGGTGTCTCTTCCACCACAATGAGTGTGGTATATATCAAATTATCAGTCTCAGTTCTGCATGCTGTATCACTAGTTGTGTCTCTTCCACCACAATGAGTGTAGTACATGTTGCATTATTAGTCACAGTTCTGCATACTGTATCACTGGTGGTGTCTCTTCCACCACAATGTGTAGTATATTTCGCATTATCAGTCACAGTTCTGCATACTGTATCTCTGGTGGTGTCACTTCCACCACAATGAGTGTAGTAAATATCACATTATCAGTCACAATTCTGCATACTGTATCACTGATGGTGTGTCTTCCACCACAATGAGTGTAGTATATATGACATTATCAGTCACAGATCTGCATACTGTATCACTGGTGGTGTCTCTGCCATCTCTGTTAGTGTAGTATATATAACATTATCAGTCACAGTTCTGCATAATGTAACACTGGTGGTGTCTCTTCCACCACAATGAGTGTAGTATATATCACATTATCAGTCACAGTTCTGCAACTGTATCACTGGTGGTGTCTCTTCCACCACAATGAGTATTGTATATATCACATTATCAGTCACAGTTCTGCGTACTGTATCACTGATGGTGTCTCTGCCATCTCCATTAGTGTAGTATATATCACATTATCAGTCACAGTTCTGCATACTGTACCACTGGTGGTGTCTTTTCCACTACAATGAGTGTAGTATATATCACATTATCTGTTACAGTTCTGCATGCTGTATCACTGGTGGTGTCTCTGCCATCTCCATTAGTGTAGTATATATTACATTATCAGTCACAGTTCTGCATACTGTTCCACTGGTGGTGACTCTTCCACCACAATGAGTGTAGAATATATCACATAATCAGTCACAGTTCTGCAGACTGCATCACTGGTGGCGTCTCTTCCACCACAGTGAGCATAGTATATGTCACATTATCAGTCACAGTTCTGCATACTGTATCACTAGTGGTGTCTCTGACATCTCCATTAGTGCAGTATATATCACATTATATGTCACAGTACTGCATACTGTACCACTGGTGGTGTCTTTTCCAGTACAATGAGTGTACTATATATGACATTATCAGTCACTGTTCTGCATACTGTATCACTGGTGATGTCTCTTCCACTACAATGAGTGTAGCATATATCATATTATCAGTCCCAGTTCTGCATACTGTATCACTGGTCACTGGTGGTGTCTCTGCCATATCCATTAGTGTAGTATATATTACATTATCAGTCACAGTTCTGCATACTGTTCCACTGGTGGTGTCTCTTCCACCACAATGAGTGTAGAATATATCACATTATCAGACACAGTTCTGCATATTGCATCACTGGTGGTGTCTCTTCCACCACAATGAGTGTAGTATATATAACATTATCAGTCACAGTTCCTCATACTGTATCACTGGTGGTGATTCTGCTATCTCCATTAGTGCAGTATATATCACATTATCAGTCACAGCTCTGCATACTGTATCACTAGTGGTGTCTCTGCCATCTTCACTAGTGTAGAATATGTCACATTGTCAGTCACAGTTCTGCATACTGTATCAATGGTGGTGTCTCTTCTACCACAATGAATGTAGTATATATCACATTATTATTCATACTTCTGCATACTGTATCACTGGCGGTGTCTCTTCCACAACAATGAGTGTAGTATATATCACATTATCAGTCACAGTTCTGCATACTGTATCACTGGTGATGCCTCTGCTATCTCCATTAGTTTAGTATATATTAAATTATTAGTCACAGTTGTGCATACTGTACGACTGGTGGTATCTCTTCCACCACAATGAGTGTAGAATATATCACATTATCAGTCACAGTTCTGCATACCTCATCACTGGTGGTGTCTCTTCACCACAATGTGTGTAGTACATGTTACATTATCAGTCACAGTTCTGCATACTGCATCACTGGTGGTGTCTCTTCAACCTCAATGAGTGTAGTATATATCACATTATGAGTCACAGTTCTGCATACTGTATCACTGTTGGTGTCTCTGCTATGTTCAATGGTGTAGAATATATCACATTATCAGTCACAGTTCTGCGTACTGTATCACTGGTGGTGTCTCTTCTACCACAATGAGTGTAGTATATATGACATTATCAGTCACAGTTCTGCATACTGTATCACTGGTGGTGTCTCTTGCACCACTATGAGTGTAGTATATATCACATTATCAGTCACAGTTCTGCACACTGTACCAATGGTCGTGTCTCTTGCAGCACGAGTGTTGTATATATTACATTATCAGTCACAGTTCTGCATACTGTATCACTGGTGGTGTCTGTTCTATCACAATGAGTGTAGTATATATCACATTATCAGTCACAGTTCTGAATACTGTATCATTGGTGGTGTCTCTTCCATCACAATGAGTGTAGTAAATGTTACCTTATCAGTCACAGTTCTGCATACTCTATCACTGTGGGTGTCTCTTCCACCACAATGAGTGTAGTATATATCACATTATGAGTCACAGTTCTGCATACTGTATCACTGGTGGTGTCTCTTCCACCACAATGAGTGTAGTATATATCACAGCATCAGTCACAGTCCTGCATACTGTATCACTGGTGGTGTCTCTTGCACCACAATGAGTGTAGTATATATCACATTATCAGTCACAGTTCTGCATAATGTACCACTGGTGGTATCTTTTGCAGCACAATGAGTGTAGTGTATATATCACATTATCAGTCACAGTTCTGCATAATGTATCACTGGTGGTGTGTCTTCCACCACAATGAGTGTAGTTTATATCACATAATCAGTCACAGTTCTGCATACTGTATCACTGGTGGTGTCTCTTCCCCCACAATGAGTGTAGTACATGTTATCTTATCAATCACAGTTCTGCCTACTGAATCACTCGTTGTGTCTCTTGCACCACAATTAGCGTAATATATATCACATAATCAGTCACAGTTCTGCATACTGTATCACTGGTGGTGTCTCTTCCACTACAATGAGTGTAGTATATATCACATTATCAGTCACATTCCTGCATACTGTATCATTGGTGGTGTCTCTTGCACCAAAAATTAGTTTAGTACATATCACATTATCAGTCACAGTTCTGCATAATCTTACCACTGGTGGTGTCTCTTGCAGCACACTGAGTGTTGTATATATCACATTATCAGTCACAGTTCTGCATACTGTATCACTGGTGGTGTCTCTTCCAACGCAATTAGTGTAGTACATGTTACATTATCAGTTACAGTTCTGCATACTGTATCACTGGTGGTGTCTCTTCAACCACAGTATGTGTAGTATATATCACATTATGAGTCACAGTTCTGCATTCTGTCTCACAGTTGGTGTCTCTGCCATCTTCAATAGTGTAGAATATATCACATTGTCAGTCACTGTTCTGCATACTGTATCACTGGTGGTGTCTCTTGCACCACTATGAGTGCAGTATATATCACATTATCAGTCATAGTTCTGCATACTGTACCACTGGTGGTGTCTCTTGCAACACTATGAGTGTTGTATATATTACATTATCAGTCACAGTTCTGCATACTGTATCACTGGTGGTGTCTCTTCTACCACAATGAGTGTAGTATATATCACATTATTAGTCACAGTTCTGCATACTGTATCACTGGTGGTGTCTCTTCCACCACAATGAGTGTAGTACATGTTACCTTATCAGTCACAGTTCTGCATACTGTATCACTGGTGTTGTCTCTTCCACCACAATGAGTGTAGTATATATCACAGTATCAGTCACAATCCTGCATACTGTATCACTGGTGGTGTCTCTTGCACCACAATGAGTGTAGTATATATCACATTATCAGTCACAGTTCTGCATAATGTACCACTGGTGGTATCTTTTTCAGCACAATGAGTGCAGTATGTATCACATTATCAGTCACAGTTCTGCATACTGTATCACTGGTGATGTGTCTTCCCCCACAATGAGTGTAGTATATATTGCATAATCAGTCACAGTTCTGCATACTGTATCACTGGTGGTGTCTCTTCCACCACAATGAGTGCAGTACATGTTACCTTATCAATCACAGTTCTGCCTACTGTATCAATGTTGGTGTCTCTGCCATCTTCAATAGTGTAGAATATATCACGTTGTCAGTCAGTGTTCTGCATACTGTATCACTGGTGGTGTCTCTTCTACCACAATGAGTGTAATATATATCACATTATCAGTCACAGTTCTGCATACTGTATCACTGGTGGTGTTTCTTCCACCACAATGAGTGTAGTACATGTTACCTTATCAGTCACAGTTCAGCATACTGTATTACTGGAGGTGTCTCTTCCACCACAATGAGTGTAGTATATATCACATTATGAGTCACAGTTTTGCATACTGTGTCACTGGTGGTGTCTCTTCCACCACAATGAGTGTAGTATATATCACATTATCAGTCACAGTTCGGCATAAACGCACAGTGTCCACTGCATACAATGTTCACTGGTGATGTCTCTTACACCACAATGAGTATAGTATATATCACATTATCAGAATTCTGCTTACTGTATCACTGGTGGTGTCTCTTCCACCACAATGAGTGCAGTACATGCTACCTTATTTGTCACAGTTCTGCATACTGTATCACTGGTGGTGTCTCTTCCACCACAATGAGTGTAGTATATATCACATTATGAGTCGCAGTTCTGCATACTGTATCACTGTTGGTGTTTCTGCCATCTTCAATAGTGTAGAATATATCATGTTGTCAGTCACAGTTCTGCATGCTGTGTCACTGGTTTTGTCTCTTCCACCACAATGAGTGTAGTACATGTTAGATTATCAGTCACAGTTCTGCATACTGTATCCCTGGTGGTGTCTCTTCCACCACAATGTGTAGTATATATCACATTATCAGACACAGTTCTGCATACTGTATCTCTAATGGTGTCACTTCAACCACAATGAGTGTAGTATATATCACATTATCAGTCACAATTCTGCATACTGTATCACGGATGGTGTCTCTTCCACCACAATGAGTGTAGTATATATCACATTATCGGTCACAGTTCTGCATACTGTATCTCTGGTGGTGTCTCTTGCAGCACAATGAGTGTAGTATATATCACATTATCAGTCACAGTTCTGCACACTGTATCACTGGTCCTGTCTCTTCCACCACAATGAATGTAGTATGTATCACATTATCAGTCACAGTTCTGCACACTGTATCACTGGTGGTGTCTCTGCCATCTCCATTATTCTAGGATATATTACATTATCATTCACAGTTCTACATAATGTACCACTGGTGGTGTCTCTTCCACCACAATGAGTGTAGTATATATCACATTATCAGTCACAGTTCTGCATACTGTATCAGTGGTGGTGTCTCTGCCATCTCCATTAGTGTAGTATATATTACATTATCAGTCACAGTTCTGCATACTGTACCACTGGTGGTGTCTTTTCCACTACAATGAGTCAATGAGTGTAGTATATATCACATTATCGGTCACCGTTCTGCATACTGTGTGACTGGTGGTGTCTCTTCCACTACAATGAGTGTAGTATATATCACATTATCAGTCCCCGTTCTGCATACTGTATCTCTGGTCACTGGTGGTGTCTCTGTCATCTCCATTGGTGTAGTATATTTTACATTATCAGTCACAGTTCTGCATACTGTCCCACTGGTGGTGTCTCTTCCACCACAATGAGTGTAGAATATATCACATTATCAGTCACAGATGTGCATACTGCATCACTGGTGGTGTCTCTTCCACCACAATGAGTGTAGTATATATCACATTATCGGTCACAGTTCTGCATACTGTATCACTGGTGGTGTCTCTGCCATCTTCATTAGTGTAGAATGTATCACATTGTCAGTCACAGTTCTGCGTACTGTATCAATGGTGGTGTCTCTTTTACCACAATGAATGTAGTATATATCACATTATCAGTCACAGTTCTGCATACTGTATCACTGGTGGTGTCTCTTCCACCACAATGAGTGTAGTATATATCACATTATCAGTCACACTCCTACATACTGTATCACTGATGGTGTCTCTTCCACCACAGTGAGTGTAGTATATATCACTTTATCAGTCAAAGTTCTGCATACTGTATTACTGTAGTTGTCTCTTCCACCACAATGAGTGTAGTATATATCACATTATCAGTCATAGTTCTGCATACTGTATCACTGATGGTGTCTCTTCCACCACAATGAGTGTAGTGCATATCAGATTATCAGTTAGAGTTCTGCATACTATATCACTGGTTGTGTCTCTGCCATCTCCATTAGTGTAGTATATATCACATTACCAGTCACAGGTCTGCATACTGTATCACTGGTGGTGTCTATTCCACCACAATACGTGTAGCACATATCACATTTTCAGTCACAGTTCTGCATACTGTATTACTAGTGGTGTCTCTTGCACTACAATGATTGTAGAATATCTCACATTAAAAGTCACAGTTCTGCATACTGTACCACTGGTGTTGCCTCTTGCCGCACAATGAGTGTAATATATATCACATTATTAGTCACCGTTCTGCATACTGTATCACTAGTGGTGTCTCTTCTGCCACAATGAGTGTAGTATATATCAAACTATAAGTCACAGTTCTGCATGCTGTATCACTGGATGGTGTCTCTTCCACCACAATGAGTGTAGTATATATCACATTATCAGTCACAGTTCTGCATACTGTATCACTGGTGGTGTCTCTTGCAGCACAATGAGTGTAGTATATATCACATTATCCGTCACAGTTCTGCATACTTTATCAGTGGTGGTGTCTCTTCCACCACAATGAATATAGTATGCATCTCATTATCATTCACAGTTCTGCATACTGTATCTCTGGTGGTGTATCTGCCATCTCCATTAGTGTACTATACATCACATTGTTGGCAACAGGTCTGCATACTGTATCAATGGTGGTGTCTCTTTTACCACAATGAGTGTAGTATATATCACATTATCAGTCACAGTTCTGCATACTGTATCACTGGCTATGTCTCTTCCACCACAATGAGAGTAGTATATATCACATTATCAGTCACAGTCCTGCATACTGTATCACTGGTGGTGTCTCTTCCACCACAATGTGTAGTATATATCACATTATCAGTCACAGTTCTGCATACTGTATCACTAATGGTGTCTCTTCCACCACAATGAGTGTAGTATATATCACATTATCAGTCACAGTTCTGCATACTGTATCACTGGTGGTGTCTCTTCCACCACAATGAGTGTAGTATATATCACATTATCAGTCACAGTTCTGCATACTGTATCACTGGTGGCATCTCTTGCAGCAGAATGAGTGCAGTATATATCATATTATCAGTCACAGTTCTGCATACTGTATCACTGGTGGTGTCTCTTCCCCCACAATGAATGTAGTAGGTATCACATTATCAGTCACAGTTCTGCATAATGTACCACTGGTGGTGCCGTTTGCACCACAATGAGTGTAGTATATATCACATTATCAGTCACAGTTCTGCATACTGTATCACTGGTGGTGTCTCTCCTACCACAATGAGTGTAGTATATATCACATTATCAGTCAAAGTTCTGCATACTGTATCACTGGTGGTGTCTCTTCCACCACAATGAGTGTAGTATATATCACATTATCAGTCACAGTTCTGCATACTTTATCACTGGTGATGTCTATTCCACTACAATGAGTGTAGTATATATCACATTAACAGTCACAGTTCTGCATACTGTATCACTGGTTGTGTCTCTTCCATGAAAATTAGTGTAGTATATATCACATTATCAGTCACATATCTGCATACTGTATCACTGGTGGTGTCTCTTCCACCACAATGAGTGTAGTATATATCACATTATCAGTCACAGTTCTGCATACTGTATCACTGGTGGTGTCTCTTCCACCACAATGAGTGTAGTATATATCACATTATCAGTCACAGTTCTGCATACTGTATCACTGGTGGTGTCTCTTCCACCACAATGAGTGTAGTATATATCACATTATCAGTCACAGTTCTGCATACTGTATCACTGGTGGTGTCTCTTCCACCACAATGAGTGTAGTATATATCACATTATCAGTCACAGTTCTGCATACTGTATCACTGGTGGTGTCTCTTCCACCACAATGAGTGTAGTATATATCACATTATCAGTCACAGTTCTGCATACTGTATCACTGGTGGTGTCTCTTCCACCACAATGAGTGTAGTATATATCACATTATCAGTCACAGTTCTGCATACTGTATCACTGATGGAGTCTCGTCCACCACAATGAATGTAGTATATATAACATTATCAGTCACAGATCTGCACACTGTATCACTGGTGGTGTCTCTTCCACCACAATGAGTGTAATATATATCACATTATCAGTCACAATTCTGCATACTGTATCACTGGTGGTGTCTCTTCCACCACAATGAGTGTAGTATATATCACATTATCAGTCACAGTCCTGCATACTGTATCACTGGTGGTGTCTCTTCCACCACAATGTGTAGTATATATCACATTATCAGTCACAGTTCTGCATACTGTATCACTGGTGGTGTCTCTTCCACCACAATGAGTGTAGTATATATCACATTATCAGTCACAGTTCTGCATACTGTATCACTGGTGGTGTCTCTTCCACCACAATGAGTGTAGTATATATCACATTATCAGTCACAGTTCTGCATACTGTATCACTGGTGGTGTCTCTTCCACCACAATGAGTGTAGTATATATCACATTATCAGTCACAGTTCTGCATACTGTATCACTGGTGGTGTCTCTTCCACAATGAGTGTAGTATATATCACATTATCAGTCACAGTTCTGCATACTGTATCACTGGTGGTGTCTCTTCCACCACAATGAGTGTAGTATATATCACATTATCAGTCACAGTTCTGCATACTGTATCACTGGTGGTGTCTCTTCCACCACAATGAGTGTAGTATATATCACATTATCAGTCACAGTTCTGCATACTGTATCACTGGTGGTGTCTCTTCCACCACAATGAGTGTAGTATATATCACATTATCAGTCACAGTTCTGCATACTGTATCACTGGTGGTGTCTCTTCCACCACAATGAGTCAGTCACAGTTCTGCATACTGTATCACTGATGGTTTCTCTTCTACCAGAATGAGTGTATTATATATCACATTATAAGTCATAGTCCTGCATACTGTATCACTGGTGGTGTCTCTTGCACCACAATGAGTGTAGCATATATCAAGTTATCAGTCACAGTTCTGCGTGCTGTATCACTGGTTGTGTCTCTTCCTCCACTATGAGAGTAGTACATGTTACATTATTAGTCACAGTTCTGCATACTGTATCACTGGTGGTGTCTCTTCCATCACAATGTGTAGTATATATCACATTATCAGTCACAGTTCTGCATAATGTACCACTGGTGGTGCCGTTTGCACCACAATGAGTGTAGTATATATATCACATTATCAGTCACAGTTCTGCACACTGTATCACTGGTGGTGTCTTTTCCAGCACAATGAGTGTTGTATATATCACATTATCAGTCACAATTCTGCATACTTTATCACTGGTGGTGTCTTTTCCACCACAATGAGTGTTGTATATATCACATTATCAGTCACAATTCTGCATACTTTATCACTGGTGGTGTCTCTTGCACCACAATGAGTGTAGTATATATCACATTATCAGTCACAGTTCTGCATACTGTACCACTGATGGTGTATTTTCCACTACAATGAGTGCAGTATTTATCACATTATCAGTCACAGTTCTGCATACTGTATCACTGGTGGTGTCTCTGCCATCTCCATTAGTGTAGTATATATTACATTATCAGTCACAGTTTTGTATACTGCACCATTGGTGGTGGCTCTTCCACCACAATGAGTGTTGTATATATCACATTATCAGTCACAATTCTGCATACTTTATCACTGGTGGTGTCTCTTGCACCATAATGAGTGTAGTATATATCACATTATTACTCACAGTTCTACATACTGTATCACTGGTGGTGTCTCTGCCATCTCCATTAGTGCAGTATATATCACATTATCAGTCACAGATCTGCATACTCTACCACTGGTGGTGTCTTTTCCACTACAATGAGTGTAGTATATATATCACATTATCAGTCACCATTCTGCATACTGTATAACTGGTGTTGTCTCTTCCACTACAATGAGTGTAGTATATATCACATAATCAGTCCCAGTTCTGCATTCTGTATCACTGGTGGTGTCTCTGCCATCTCCATTAGTGTAGTATATATTACATTATCAGTCACAGTTCTGCATACTGTACCACTGGTGGCGTGCTTTCCTCCACAATGAGTGTAGTATATATCACATTGTCAGTCCCAGTTCTGCATACTGTATGACTGGTGGTGTCTCTTCCACCACAATGAGTGTAGTATATATCACATTATCAGTCACAGTTCTGGATACTGTATCACTGGTGGTGTCTCTTCCACCACAATGAGTGTAGCATATATCACATTATCAGTCAAGGTTCTGCATACTGTATCACTGGTGGTGTCTCTTCCACCACAATGGGTGTAGTACATACCATATTATCAGTCACAGTTCTGCATATTGTATCACTGGTTGTGTCTCTTCCACCACAATGAGTGTAGTATATATCATATTATCAGTTAGGGTTCTGTATACTGTATCACTGGTGGTATCTCTTCCACCACAATGAGTATAGAATATATCAAATTATCAGTCACAGTTCTGCATACTTTATCACCGGCGGTGTCTCTTCCACCACAATGAGTGTAGTACATGTTACATTATCAGTCACAGTTGAGCATACTGTATCACTGGTGTTGTCTCTGCCTTCTCCATTAGTGTAGTATATATCACATTGTCAGTCACAGTTCTGCATACTGTAACACTGGTGGTGTCTCTTCCACCACAATGACTGTAGTATAAATCACATTACCAGTCACAGCTCTCCATACTGTAACACTGGTGGTGTCTCTTGCAGCACAATGAGTGTAGAGTATATCACATTATCAGTCACAGTTCTGCATAGTGTATCACTGGTGGTATCTCTTCCACCACAATTAGTGTAGTATATATCAAATTATCAGTCACAGTTCTGCATGCTGTATCACTGGTTGTGTCTCTTCCACCACAATGAGTGTAGTACATGTTACATTATCAGTCACAGTTCTGCATACTGTAGCACTGGTGGTGTCTCTTCCACCACAATGTGTAGTATATTTCACATTATCAGTCACAGTTCTGCATACTGTATCTCTGGTGGTGTCACTTCCACCACAATGAGTGTAGTAAATATCACATTATCAGTCACAATTCTGCATACTGTATCACGGATGGTGTCTCTTCCACCAGAATGAGTTTAGTATATATGACATTATCAGTCACAGATCTGCATACAGTATCACTATTGGTGTCTCTGCCATCTCCTTTAGTGTAGTATATATAACATTATCAGTCACAGTTCTGCATAATGTAACACTGGTGCTGTCTCTTCCACCACAATGAGTGTAGTATATATCACATTATCAGTCACATTTCTGCATACTGTATCACTGGTGGTGTCTCTTCCACCACAATGAGTGTTGTATACATCGCATTATCAGTCACAGTTCTGCATTCTGTATCACTGCTGGTGTCTCTGCCATCTCCATTAGTGTAGTATATATCACATTATCAGTCACAGTTCTGCATACTGTACCATTGGTAGTGTCTTTTCCACTACAATGAGTGTAGTATATATCACATTATCTGTCACAGTTCTGCATGCTGTATCACTGGTGGTGTCTCTGCCATCTCCATTAGTGTAGTATATATTACATTATATGTCACAGTTCTGCATACTGTACCACTGGTGGTGTCTTTTCCACTACAATGAGTGTAGTATTTATCACATTATCAGTCACCGTTCTGCATACTGTATCACTGGTGATGTCTCCTCCACTACAATGACAGTAGCATATATCACATTATCAGTCCCAGTTCTGCATACTGTATCACTGGTCACTGGTGGTGTCTCTGCCATATCCATTAGTGTAGTATATATTACATTATCAGTCACAGTTCTGCATACTGTTCCACTGGTGGTGTCTCTTCCACCTCAATGAGTGTAGAATATATCACATTATCAGTCACAGTTCTGCATATTGCATCACTGGTGGTGTCTCTTCCACCACAATGAGTGTAGTATATATAAGATTATCAGTCACAGTTCCTCATACTGTATCACTGGTGGTGTCTCTGCTATCTCTATTAGTGCAGTATATATCACATTATCAGTCACAGCTCTGCATACTGTATTACTAGTGGTGTCTCTGCCATCTTCACTAGTGTAGAATATGTCACATTGTCAGTCACAATTCTGCATACTCTATCAATGGTGGTGTCACTTCTACCACAATGAGTGTAGTATATATCACATTATTAGTCACAGTTCTGCATACTGTATCACTGGCTGTGTCTCTTCCACACCAATGAGTGTAGTATATATCACATTATCAGTCACAGTTGTGCATACTGTATCACTGGTGGTGTCTCTGCTATCTACATTAGTTTAGTATATATTAAATTATTAGTCACAGTTGTGCATACTGTACCACTGGTGGTATCTCTTCCACCACAATGAGGGTAGAATATATCACATTATCAGTCACAGTTCTGCATACTGCATCACTGGTGGTGTCTCTTCACCACAATGAGTGTAGTACATGTTACATTATCAGTCACAGTTCTGCATACTGTATCACTGGTGGTGTCTCTTCAACCTCAATGAGTGTAGCATATATCACATTATGAGTCACAGTTCTGCATACTGTATCACTGTTGGTGTCTCTGCTATGTTCAATGGTGTAGAATATATCACATTATCAGTGACAGTTCTGCATACTGTATCACTGTTGGTGTATCTTCTACCACAATGAGTGTAGTATATATGACATTATCAGTCACATTTCTGCATAATGTATCACTGGTGGTGTCAATTGCACCACTATGAGTGTAGAATATATCACATTATCAGTCACAGTTCTGCATACTGTACCAATGGTGGTGTCTCTTGCAGCACGAGTGTTGTATATATTACATTATCAGTCACAGTTCTGCATACTGTATCACTGCTGGTGTCTCTTCTACCACATTGAGTGTAGTATATATCACATTATCAGTCACAGTTCTGAATACTGTATCACTGGTGGTGTCTCTTCCATCACAATGAGTGTAGTAAATGTTACCTTATCAGTCAAAGTTCTGCATACTGTATCACTGGGGGTGTCTCTTCCACCACAATGAGTGTAGTATATATCACATTATGAGTCACAGTTCTGCATACTGTATCACTGGTGCTGTCTCTTCCACCACAATGAGTGTAGTATATATCACAGTATCAGTCATAGTCCTGCATACTGTATCACTGGTGGTGTCTCTTGAACCACAATGAGTGTAGTATATATCACATTATCAGTCATAGTTCTGCATAATGTACCACTGGTGGTATCTTTTGCAGCACAATGAGTGTAGTATATATCGCATTATCAGTCACAGTTCTGCATACTGTGTCACTGGTGGTGTGTCTTCCTCCACAATGAGTGTAGTATATATCACATAATCAGTCACAGTTCTGCATACTGTATCACTGGTGGTGTCTCTTCCACCACAATGAGTGTAGTACATGTTACCTTATCAATCACAATTCTGCCTACTGAATCACTCGTGGTGTCTCTTCCACCAGAATTAGTGTAGTATATATCACATAATCAGTCACAGTTCTGCATACTGTATCACTGGTGGTGTCTCTTCCACCACAATGAGTGTAGTATATATCACATTATCAGTCACATTCCTGCATACTGTATCACTGCTGATGTATCTTGCATCAAAATGAGTGTAGTACATATCACATTATCAGTCACAGTTCTGCATAAACGTACCACTGGTGGTGTCTCTTGCAGCACAATGAGTGTTGTATATATCGCATTATCAGTCACAGTTCATCATACTGTATCACTGGTGGTGTCTCTTCCATCACAATGAGTGTAGTATATATCACATTATCAGTCAGAGTTCTGCATACTGTATCACTGGTGGTGTCTCTTCCACCACAATGAGTATAGTACATGTTACATTATCAGTTACAGTTCTGCATACTGTATCACTGGTGGTGTCTCTTCAACCACAGTGAGTGTAGTGTATATCACATTATGAGTCACAGTTCTGCATACTGTATCACTGTTGGTGTCTCTGCCATCTTCAATAGTGTAGAATATATCACATTGTCAGTCACAGTTCTGCGTACTGTATCACTGATGGTGTCTCATGCACCACTATGAGTGTAGTATATATCACATTATCAGTCACAGTTCTGCATACTGTACCACTGGTGGTGTCTCTTTCAGCACCATGAGTGTTGTATATATTACATTATCAGTCAAAGTTCTGCATACTGTATCACTGATGGTGTCTCTTCTACCACAATGAGTGTAGTATATATCACATTATTAGTCACAGTTCTGCATACTGTATCACTGGTGGTGTCTCTTCCACCACAATGAGTGTAGGATATATCACATTGTCAGTCACAGTTCTGCATAATGTACCACTGGTGGTATCTTTTGCAGCACAATGAGTGTAGTGTATATCACATTATCAGTCGCAGTTCTGCATACTGTATGACTGGTGGTGTGTCTTCCCCCACAATGAGTGTAGTATATATCGCATAATCAGTCACAGTTCTGCATACTGTATCACTGGTGGTGTCTCTTCCACCACAATGAGTGCAGTACATGTTACCTTATCAATCACAGTTCTGCCTACTGCATCACTGTTGGTGTCTCTGCCATCTTCAATAGTGTAGAATATATCACGTTGTCAGTCACAGTTCTGCATACTGTATCACTGGTGGTGTCTCTTCTACCACAATGAGTGTAGTATATATCACATTATCAGTCAAAGTTCTGCATACTGTATCACTGGTGGTGTCTCTTGCACCAAAATGAGTGCATTATATATCACATTATCAGTTACAGTTCTGAATACTGTACCACTGGTGGTGTCTCTTGCAGCCCAATGAGTGCTGTATATATTACATTATCAGTCACCGTTCTGCATACTGTATCACTGGTGGTGTCTCTTCTACCACAATGAGTGTAGTATATATCACATTATCAGTCACAGTTCTGCATACTGTATCACTGTGGTGTTTCTTCCACCACAATGAGTGTAGTACATGTTACCTTATCAGTCACAGTTCCGCATACTGTATTACTGGAGGTGTCTCTTCCACCACAATGAGTGTAGTATATATCACATTATCAGTCACAGTTCTGCATTAACGTACCACTGGTGGTGTCTCTTGCAGCACAATGAGTGTTGTTCACTGGTGGTGTTTCTTCCACCACAATGAGTGTAGTATATATCACATTATCAGAGTTCTGCATACTATATCACTGGTGGTGTCTCTTCCAACACAATGAGTGTAGTACATGCTACCTTATTTGTCACAGTTCTGCATACTGTATCACTGGTGGTGTCTCTTCCACCACAATGAGTGTAGTATATATCACATTATGAGTCGCAGTTCTGCATACTGTATCACTGTTGGTGTTTCTGCCATCTTCAATAGTGTAGAATATATCATGTTGTCAGTCACAGTTCTGCATACTGTGCCACTGGTGGTGTCTTTTGCAGCACAATGAGTGTTGTATATAGTACATTATCAGTCACAGTTCTGCATACTGTATCACTGGTGGTGTCTCTTCCACCACAATGAGTGTAGTACATGTTACCTTATCAGTCACAGTTCTGCATACTGTATCACTGGTAGTGTCTCTTGCACCACAATGAGTGTAGTATATATCACATTATGAGTCACAGTTCTGCATACTGTATCACTGGTGGTGTCTCTTCCACCACAATGAGTCAGTATATATCACATTATCAGTCACAGTTCTGCATACTGTATCACTGGTGGTGTCTCTTCCACCACAATGAGTGTAGTATATATCACATTATCAGTCACAGTTTTGCATACTGTAACACTGGTGGTGTCTCTTGCAGCACAATGTGTGTTGTATATATTACATTATCAGTCACAGTTCTGCATACTGTATCACTGGTGGTGTCTCTTCTACCACAATGAGTGTAGTATATATCACATTATCAGTCACAGTTCTGCATGCTGTATCACTGGTGGTGTCTCTTCCACAACAGTAGTGTAGAATATATCATGTTATCAGTCACAGTTTTTCATACTGTATCACTGGTGGTGTCTCTTCCACCACAATGAGTGTAGTATATATCACATTATGAGTCACAGTTCTGCATACTGTATCACTGTTGGTGTTTCTGCCATCTTCAGTAGTGTAGAATATATCATGTTGTCAGTCACAGTTCTGCGTACTGTATCACTGGTGGTGTCTTTCTACCACAATGAGTGTAGTATATATGACATTATCAGTCACAGTTCTGCATACTGTATCACTGGTGGTGTCTCTTGCACCAAAATGAGTGTAGTATATATCACATTATCAGTCACAGTTCTGCATACTGTACCACTGGTGTTGTCTCTTGCAGCACAATGAGTGTTATATATATTACATTATCAGTCACAATTCTGCATACTGTATCACTGGTGGTGTCTCTTCCACCACAATGAGTGTATTACATGTTACCTTATCAGTCTCAGTTCAGCATACTGTATCACTGGAGGTGTCTCTTCCACCAGAATGAGTGTAGTGTATATATCACATTATGAGTCACAGTTCTGCATACTGTGTCACTGGTGGTGTCTCTTCCACCACAATGAGTGTAGTATATATCTCATTATCACAGTTCGGCATACTGTATCACTGGTGCTGTCTCTTGCAGCATGAGTATAGTATATATCACATTATCAGTCACTGTTCCACATAAACGTGCCACTGGTGATGTGTCTTGCAGCACAATGAGTGTTGTTCACTGATGGTGTCTCTTCCACCACAGTGAGTGTAGCATATATCACATTATCAGAGTTCTGCATACTGTATCACTGGTGGTGTCTCTTCCACCACAATGAGTGTAGTACATGTTACCTTATTTGTCATAGTTCTGCATACTGTATCACTGGTGGTGTCTCTTCCACCACAATGAGTGTAGTATATATCACATTATGAGTCGCAGTTCTGCATACTGTATCACTGTTGGTCTTTCTGCCATCTTCAATAGTGTAGAATATATCATGTTGTCAGTCACAGTTCTGCGTACTGTATCACTAGTGGTGTCTCTTCTACCACAATGAATGTAGTATATATGACATTATCAGTCACATTTCTGCATACTGTATCACTGGTGGTGTCTCTGCACCAAAATCAGTGTAGTATATATCACATTATCAGTCACAGTTCTGCATACTGTACCACTGGTGGTGTCTCTTGCAGCACAATGAGTGTTGTATGTATTCCATTGTCAGTCACTGTTCTGCATACTGTATCACTGGTGGTGTCTCTTGCACCACTATGAGTGTAGTATATATCACATTATCAGTCACAGTTCTGCATACTGTATCACTGGTGGTGTCTCTTCCACCACAAGGAGTGTAGTATATATCACATTATGAGTCACAGTTCTGCATACTGTATCACTGGTGGTGTCTCTTCCACCACAATGAGTGTAGTATATATCACAGTATCAGTCACAATCCTGCATACTGTATCACTGGTGGTGTCTCTTGCACCACAATGAGTGTAGTATATATCACATTATCAGTCACAGTTCTGCATAATGTACCACTGGTGGTATCTTTTGCAGCACAATGAGTGTAGTATATATCACATTATCAGTCGCAGTTCTGCATACTGTATCACTGGTGGTGTGTCTTCCCCCACAATGAGTGTAGTATATATCGCATAATCAGTCACAGTTCTGCATACTGTATCACTGGTGGTGTCTCTTCCACCACAATGAGTGTAGTACATGTTAGCTTATCAATCACAGTTCTGCCTACTGTATCACTGTTGGTGTCTCTGCCATCTTCAGTAGTGTAGAATATATCACATTGTCAGTCACAGTTCTGCATACTGTATCACTGGTGGTGTCTCTTCTACCACAATGAGTGTAGTATATATCACATTATCAGTCAAAGTTCTGCATACTGTATCACTGGTGGTGTCTCTTGCACCAAAATGAGTGCAGTATATATCACATTATCAGTTACAGTTCTGCATACTGTACCACTGGTGATGTCTCTTGCAGCACAATGAGTGTTGTATATATTACATTATCAGTCACAGTTCTGCATACTGTATCACTGGTGGTGTCTCTTCTACCACAATGAGTGTAGTATATATCACATTATCAGTCACAGTTCTGCATACTGTATCACTGTGGTGTTTCTTCCACCACAATGAGTGTAGTACATGTTACCTTATCAGTCACAGTTCAGCATACTGTATTACTGGAGGTGTCTCTTCCACCACAATGAGTGTAGTATATATCACATTATGAGTCACAGTTCTGCATACTGTGTCACTGGTGGTGTCTTATCCACCACAATGAGTGTAGTATATATCACATTATCAGTCACAGTTCTGCATTAACATACCACTGGTGGTGTCTCTTGCAGCACAATGAGTGTTGTTCACTGGTGGTGTTTCTTCCACCACAATGAGGGTAGTATATATATCACATTATCAGAGTTCTGCATACTGTATCACTGGTGGTGTCTCTTCCAACACAATGAGTGTAGTACATGCTACCTTATTTGTCACAGTTCTGCATACTGTATCACTGGTGGTGTCTCTTCCACCACAATGAGTGTAGTATATATCACATTATGAGTCGCAGTTCTGCATACTGTATCACTGTTGGTGTTTCTGCCATCTTCAATAGTGTAGAATATATCATGTTGTCAGTCACAGTTCTGCATACTGTACCACTGGTGGTGTCTCTTGCAGCACAATGAGTGTTGTATATATTACATTATCAGTCACAGTTCTGCATACTGTATCACTGGTGGTGTCTTTTCCACCACAATGAGTGTAGTACATGTTACCTTATCAGTCACAGTTCTGCATACTGTATCACTGGTGGTCTCTCTTGCACCACAATGAGTGTAGTATATATCACATTATGACTCACAGTTCTGCATACTGTATCACTGATGGTGTCTCTTCCACCACAATGAGTGCAGTATATATCACATTATCAGTCACAGTTCTGCATACTGTATCACTGATGGTGTCTCTTCCACCACAATGAGTGTAGTATATATCACATTATCAGTCACAGTTTTGCATACTGTAACACTGGTGGTGTCTCTTGCAGCACAATGAGTGTTGTATATATTACATTATCAGTCACAGTTCTGCACACTGTATCACTGGTGGTGTCTCTTCTACCACAATGAGTGTAGTATATATCACATTATCAGTCACAGTTCTGCATACTGTATCACTGGTGGTGTCTCTTCCACAAAAATGAGTGTAGTGCATGTTACCTTATCAGTCACAGTTTTGCATACTGTATCACTGGTGGTGTCTCTTTCACCACAATGAGTGTAGTATATATCACATTATGAGTCACAGTTCTGCATACTGTATCACTGTTGGTGTTTCTGCCATCTTCAGTAGTGTAGAATATATCATGTTGTCAGTCACAGTTCTGCGTACTGTATCACTGGTGGTGTCTTTTCTACCACAATGAGTGTAGTATATATGACATTATCAGTCACAGTTCTGCATACTGTACCACTGGTGTTGAGTCTTGCAGCACAATGAGTGTTATATATATTACATTATCAGTCACAATTCTGCATACTGTATCACTGGTGGTGTCTCTTCCACCACAATGAGTGTAGTAGATGTTATCTTATCAGTCTCAGTTCAGCATACTGTATCACTGGAGGTGTCTCTTCCACCAAAATGAGTGTATATATATCACATTATGAGTCACAGTTCTGCATACTGTGTCACTGGTGGTGTCTCTTCCACCACAATGAGTGTAGTAAATGTTACCTTATTTGTCATAGTTCTGCATACTGTATCACTGGTGGTGTCTCTTCCACCAGAATGAGTGTAGTATATATCACATTAGGAGTCGCAGTTCTGCATACTGTATCACTGTTGGTCTTTCTGCCATCTTCAATAGTGTAGAATATATCATGTTGTCAGTCACAGTTCTGCGTACTGTATCACTAGTGGTGTCTCTTCTACCACAATGAGTGTAGTATTTATGACATTATCAGTCACATTTCTGTATGCTATATCACTGGTGGTGTCTCTTGCACCAAAATCAGTGTAGTATATATCACATTATCAGTCACAGTTCTGCATACTGTACCACTGGTGGTGTCTCATCTACCACAATGAGTGTAGTACATATCACATTATCAGTCACAGTTCTGCATACTGTATCACTGGTGGTGTCTCTTCCACCACAGTGAGTGTAGTACATGTTACATTATCAGTCACAGTTCTGCATACTGTATCACTGGTGGTGTCTCTTCCACCACAATTAGTGTAGCATATATCACATTATCAGTCACAGTTCTGCATACTGTATCACTGGTGGTGTCTGTTGCAGCAGAATGAGTGTAGTATATATCACATTATGAGTCACAGTTCTGCAAACTGTATCACTGGTGGTGTCTCTTCCAACACAATGAGTGTAGTACATATCACATTATCAATCACAGTTTTGCATACTGTATCACTGGTGGTGTCTCTTCCACCACAATGAGTGTAGTATATATCACATTATCAGTCACAGTTCTGCATACTGTATCACTGGTGGTGTCTCTTACACTGAAATGAGTGTAGTATATATCACATTATCAGTCACAGTTCTACATACTGTACAACTGGTGGTGAATGAGTGTTGTATATATTACATTATCAGTCACATTCTGCATACTGTATCACTGGTGGTACCTATTCTACCACAATGAGTGTAGTATATATCACATTAGCAGTCACAGTTCTGCATACTGTATCACTGGTGGTGTCTCTTCCACCACAATGAGTGTAGTACATGTTACCTTATCAGTCACAGTTCTGCATACTGTATCACTGTTGGTGTCTCTTGCACCACAATGAGTCTAGTATATATCACATTATGAGTCACAGTTCTGCATACTGTATCACTGGTGGTGTCCTTCCACCACAATTAGTGTAGCATATATCACATTATCAGTCACAGTTCTGCATACTGTATCACTGGTGGTGTCTGTTGCAGCAGAATGAGTGTAGTATATATCACATTATGAGTCACAGTTCTGCAAACTGTATCACTGGTGGTGGCTCTTCCAACACAATGAGTGTAGTACATATCACATTATCAATCACAGTTTTGCATACTGTATCACTGGTGGTGTCTCTTCCACCACAATGAGTGTAGTATATATCACATTATCAGTCACAGTTCTGCATACTGTATCACTGGTGGTGTCTCTTACACTGAAATGAGTGTAGTATATATCACATTATCAGTCACAGTTCTACATACTGTACCACTGGTGGTGTCTCTTGCACAGCAATGAGTGTTGTATATATTACATTATCAGTCACATTCTGCATACTGTATCACTGGTGGTACCTATTCTACCACAATGAGTGTAGTATATATCACATTAGCAGTCACAGTTCTGCATACTGTATCACTGGTGGTGTCTCTTCCACCACAATGAGTGTAGTACATGTTACCTTATCAGTCACAGTTCTGCATACTGTATCACTGTTGGTGTCTCTTGCACCACAATGAGTGTAGTATATATCACATTATGAGTGACAGTTCTGCATACTGTATCACTGGTGGTGTCTCTTCCACCACAATTAGTGTAGCATATATCACATTATCAGTCACAGTTCTGCATACTGTATCACTGGTGGTGTCTGTTGCAGCAGAATGAGTGTAGTATATATCACATTATGAGTCACAGTTCTGCAAACTGTATCACTGGTGGTGGCTCTTCCAACACAATGAGTGTAGTACATATCACATTATCAATCACAGTTTTGCATACTGTATCACTGGTGTTGTCTCTTCCACCACAATGAGTGTAGTACATGTTACCTTATCAGTCACAGTTCTGCATACTGTATCACTGTTGGTGTCTCTTGCACCACAATGAGTGTAGTATATATGACATTATGAGTCACAGTTCTGCATACTGTATCACTGGTGGTGTCTCTTCCACCACAATGAGTGTAGTATATATCACATTATCAGTCACAGTTCTGCATACTGTATCACTGGTGGTGTCATTTGCAGCACAATGAGTGTAGTATATATCACATTATCAGTCACAGTTCTCCATACTGTATCACTGGTGGTGTCTCTTCCACCAGAATGAGTGTAGTATATATCACATTATCAATCACAGTTCTGCATACTGTATCACTGGTGGTGTCTCTTAAACCACAATGAGTGTAGTATATATCTCATTATCAGTCACAGTTCTGCATACTGTATCACAGGTGGTGTATATTCCACCACAATGAGTGCAGTATATATCACATTATCAGTCACATTTCTGCATACTGTATCACTGTTGGTGTCTCTGCCTTATCCATTAGTGTAGTATATATCACATTGTCAGTCACAGGTCTGCATACTGTATCACTGGTGGTGTCTCTTCCACCACAATGAGTGTATTATATATCACATTATCAGTCACAGTTCTGCATACTGTATCACTGGTGGTGTCTCTTGCACCAAAATGAGTGTAGTATATATCACATTATCAGTCACAGTTCTGCATACTGTACCGCTGATGGTGTCTCTTGCACCACAATGAGTGTTGTATATATTACATTATCATTCACATTCTGCATACTGTATCACTGGTGGTACCTCTTCTACCACAATGAGTGTAGTATATATCACATTAGCAGTCACAGTTCTGCATACTGTATCACTGGTGGTGTCTCTTCCACCACAATGAGTGTAGTACATGTTACCTTATCAGTCACAGTTCTGCATACTGTATCACTGTTGGTGTCTCTTGCACCACAATGAGTGTAGTATATATCACATTATGAGTCACAGTTCTGCATACTGTATCACTGGTGGTGTCTCTTCCACCACAATGAGTGTAGTATATATCACATTATCAGTCACAGTTCTGCATACTGTATCACTGGTGGTGTCATTTGCAGCACAATGAGTGTAGTATATATCACATTATCAGTCACAGTTCTGCATACTATATCACTGGTGGTGTCTCTTCCACCAGAATGAGTGTAGTATATATCACATTATCAATCACAGTTCTGCATACTGTATCACTGGTGGTGTCTCTTAAACCACAATGAGTGTAGTACATATCTCATTATCAGTCACAGTTCTGCATATTGTATCACAGGTAGTGTATATTCCACCACAATGAGTGCAGTATATATCACATTATCAGGCACATTTCTGCATACTGTATCACTGTTGGTGTCTCTGCCTTATCCATTAGTGTAGTATATATCACTTTGTCAGTCACAGGTCTGCATACTGTATCACTGGTGGTGTCTCTTCCACCACAATGATTGTAGTATATATCACATTATCAGTCACAGTTCTGCATACTGTATCACTGGTGCTGTCACTTCCACCACATTGAGCATATTATATATCACATTATCAGTCATAGTCCTGTATACTGTATCACCGGTGGTGTCTCTTGAACCACAATGAGTGTAGTATATATCACATTATCAGTCACAGTTCTGCATACTGTATCACTGTTGATGTCTCTGCCTTATCCATTAGTCTAGTATATATCACATTGTCAGTCACAGGTCTGCATACTGTATCACTGGTGGTGTCTCTTCCACGACAATGAGTGTAGTATATATCACATTATCAGTCACAGTTCTGCATACTGTATCACTGGTGCTGTCGCTTCCACCACATTGAGCATATTATATATCACATTATCAGTCATAGCCCTGCATACTGTATCACCGGTGGTGTCTCTTGCAGCACAATGAGTGTAGTATATATCACATTATCAGTCACAGTTCTGCATACTGTACCACTGGTTTTGTCTCTTCCAGCACAATGAGTGTAGTACGTATCACTTTATCAGTGACAGTTCTGCCTACTGTATCACTGGTGATGTCTCTTGCACCACAGTGAGTGTAGTATATATCACATTATCAGTCATGTTCATCATTTCTACATCTACTCTTCTTGGAGTTGTGGCTATTGGTAGTGCCACTGACACTACATTTGCCATTATTATCACCACTTCCACTGTTGCTTTCAGTGCCACCATGGCAATAATGCTGCCCTATCCAATGACAGCTCAACTGGCTTTTTTGGAGTCATTGCCTTTTTGTAGCTCAGGCATATCACATGTATTAAAAGAAAGTCTTGCCAAACAAACTGGTTAAGTGGTATGGATAGGCTATGACAGGTTAGAGGATGTGGTCCTTGAAGATGTGTTGTATTTTGTCTACAACAAGACCTGTGATCACTTCCTAGAAAGGAAGCTAGGTGGGAGAAGATGGACAGTGCTCATTGTAAATCAATGGAGGGGTAGAAAGCTGACTGAATAATAGAAGAATAGAGGATCAATATTGCTGTCATTTCACACCAATATCCAGTGGGAGGACACAGCTATCTTAAGAGTTGAATGTTTCATACTTATTAAGGACCTTTAGTGACAATTTATAAACAGAGGTAACACATTTAGTGACAATCTATAAACAGAGGTGACACTAAAGTATTTAGTGTTCTTGAATGTATGGCAGAATATACAGGAGGAGTGCAGCAAAAAATACTATGTGCCTCAAGAGGTAGAGTCTGAGGATTAATGGAAAACATAAATGTTATATTCCTTTCAAATTATTTGTGCAAGGATTCTGGACAATTCCAAAAATAATTGGAGGACAAAGATCTAAAGTCTTGTGGAGGAGCCAGGACCTACAAAAGATTTACTGCAGATAAAAACTAGAAGGATGTAAGCACTTTACAAAGCACAGAATTATTTTCACTCAGGAGCTTAGCTGCTTAGAAAGTTGATTTTTATTGCTTACATAACAAGAGCCTCTCAAATAAGAATGATGAACCTTATTTTGATTCTCTGTGTTTTATAGCATTATAAAGTGGGACACTTGCAACATAAGGAACCACTCCACAGTGCGATACATACTTTTTTTTGTGAAACACTGGAGCATGTAGCTAATATTTTCACTCACTGTTTCCTGTTTTTATTTGTTCAATATCCTTGTTATTTTTCAGATCACTTTTTGTTTTCCGGTGTATTATTTCATATCATGTAACTAGGGCAGCAGATGTTCTGAGATACAGATGTATAATATTTTCTCATGCTTCAAGATCAGAAGTCTGCTTCCTTTTTTAAGAATGTCACTTGCTAGACAAGCAATATATCTTGATTAGCATGACTGTGGTCTTTGTGGGAGACAGAAACAAAAACATGTTGCAATTTATTTACTTCAAATCTTGAGTAGTGACATTTAAATGATTAATTTATCTGTTTGAAAAAATTCACCTCGTGAAAAATGAACTGCAAATAGGGCATAGAAGTAAATATGCATAGCAACAGCATAAAGTAGTAAGTGAAAGGAAGACATAATACAGACAAGGTTTGTATCTTTCGGCTTTTCCCGGTTAGGGGTTGCCACAGCGGAACTCTGGTCCGCTAATGATTGGCAGTAGAGTTTACGTGCTGGCTGGCTGGGCCTAACGCACAACCTTCAATAAAGGAACGCCCGTTCATGGATGTCGCCACACAAATTTGTAAAATTAGCAGAATACTGAACATTTGGTTAGCAGGATGACATAAAACACATTGCTATTTATATAGGGACTGAATCTAAAAAAACTTTCAGTTAGAAGTAATATTGATTCTCTGAAGCCAGAAGTGTTGCCAAGATCATTAGTAGTTGTTTGTGTGACTGAAGGATTATCAGTGAGGATGGTCTCTTGCTCTTATAACTTATACTTTCAACAGGTACCTGAAAAGTCTTTCAGCTTGAGTATAGGTGTTCTGGAGCCCTTGATTTAATGCTGTGAGAACAGTGAATGAGGAAAATTCTGGATGTGGGCAATTGTAAAACTAAGAGCACTTAAATGAAAGAGCAAACATCAACCATGTGTGTCACAGGTTAAGACAATGGAAGTGATGATTGTGTTGGGCATTCCCCGTATTAGAAGACATTGCTCTATAAGAGAGGTGGTACACTTGTTTGGAAAGAAATGAGCATATGTGTTGACTGTGCAGCCTGCCATTAGTTAATTGCATATTTTTCAGCATATTGTTTAAAGGCAGGAGGTGAGAACTGAGGCTCCTTGATTACTGGCCCAGAGGTGGTGGGGCATCACAGAAACTCTGGTGTTTATTGTAAATAGATATTTAATATTTTCATATTCTTTTATTATGTATTATTAAATATATTTAAACTTTTCATTGTGGCTGATCTTTTACAGAATATTTAAACTTTGAGAATACTTATATTTATTTGGTGACACTGTGGCCACTCCTGAAAGCCTAGCTACATTGGTCAAAAACTACCATTTGTATTAGTATTAATTTTACTCATCATAATTGGATCCCCTGGTAAGAGCCTCAGAGTAGCTGGCTTTGGAATGTTTGGGCAGGGGACCATAGCTGGCAAAGCTGGTGGAGGACTTGGCTTGGAAAATAGAAATCTAAAAATATATATATTATGTTATAAGGAACAACCCAGGTCATGGTTTTCACTTAATTCTCAGAAAAAATGAACCTACAAATGTGAAAACTGTATGTTTTGTAAATATATTGATACAAGACAAACAATAGCACCCAGTGACAACCACAGACTGAAATCAGAGCCTATGGTAACTGTAACACAAGGAACTTGGTGTACCTAGCAACATGCTTCCACTGTAACTCATTTTATATAAGAAAAACTAATTTTATTTATTTGACATTTGTTGACTGGGATAGTCCAACTGGGCAAATGCCCTTTTTCAGCGGAGGCCCAGGGAGAAAAGCATTATCCAACACCACAAAGGGGGAGCCACGACTGACCCCACGAACTACCGCCCCATTAGCCTGATGAGCCTGGTCTGCAAGGCTATGGAACGTATCATCATGGAACTCATAAACAAAGATATTGGAGATCTCCAAACTCTGGACCCCACACAGTTCGGGTTTGTAAAAGGCAGATCATGTCTCCTAAACCTGATAGACTTCTTTGAAGCAGTCACCAAATACATAAATGAGATTAAGGTGGTTTAAACAGCCTATCTAGATCTCGCCAAGGCATTTGACACCATCCCCCACTCTGGAATTATAGATAAACTCACTAAACTAGGTATAAATCCCTATGCCACAAGATGGGTTGCCAACTGACTTACTGAGAGAACCCACACTGTGAAAGTAGCAGACTCCAAATCAGACTTCAGATCTCAGACCAGTGACAAGTGGAGTACCACAGGGTTTAGTCCTGGGTCCTCTCCTGTTTGGTATCTACGTCTCTGAAGTACAGGCTAACACAGAAGGTCTTTGGCTAACTAATTTCACAGATGACTGCAAACTAGGAGCCATAATCAAAACTTCTAACGATGTGGACATCCTACAAAAGGGCTTCACTGAAACAGATGCCTGGTGTCAAAGCCATGGCCTCAAGCTCAATGTCAAAAAGTGCATTGTCATCCCCTTTGGTAAAAACTCTGTACCCATGAACTACCACATAGGCGGTAGTCTACTTAATACTGAAAGTGTGATAAGAGACCTTGGGACAGAGGTGGACAGTAGTCTCTCCTTTGATAATCACATCACCACAGTGGTCAGGAAATCCTTCTACCTGGCACACCTCATCACAAAAGGGTTCTCATCCAGAAAAAAAGAGGTCATTATTCCCCTCTACTCATCACTCATTAGACCCATTATAGAGTACAACGCCCCTTTTGGTATGTACCTCACAAGACATCAACTGGAAAGGCTGTAGAAATACCTCACAAAGAGGATTACTGGCCTCAAACAGATGCCCTGTGCAGACTGTCTCAAAAAACTCCAGCTTTACTCCGTCGCATATCGCCTACTAAGAGGCGATCTCTGCCTAACATACAAAGCTATGTCAAACCCAGAGCTGTTGGACATGCTCCACTTAAAGAAATCTCAATCGCTCCGAGCTACATGCTCTAGGGACCTAAACCTTGTCACCACAATAAACAGAACATGCTGGAGGGATAGATTCCTGTGCCAGAGACTTCCCATACTCTGGAACAGACTACCTATCTATGTCAAACAGAGCTCCTCATTTGCACTCTTCAAGAATAATCTTGAAGATTGGATGGGTAATAGGAAATTCACCCCGGGGATCACTTCTGTGGCTTTGCTTGACAGGGGCACAGGAAATGAATTTTCTTGGGTGGTGAAAGCCAGGGTACCTTTTTGGCTAGGCTTGTATAGGCCCTAGGGCCAATAGCCTAGTACCTACCTATGAACCTATGAAGTAATATTATACAGTATTTCAAATAACAGTGAATGTAAAAATACAGTGCAATTTTCTACAAAATGCATTAATAAAAATGAAGGCAAAAGAGACACATTATACAATTGTGTTTAAAACAGGTTGTTATGACTGACACATAGATGAGGGAACAAGAAACACTGAAAGGTGAGGAGTGTTAGTACGAGTGAATACCTAGTGAGTTCAGTAGAACTGGAATGATAATAGATGTTAGTAGAAGTAGTAGTACAGGAGAATTTCAGAATAGATAAGTGAGGGTGGCATTTGAGAGTCAGAATCAGAAAGGTAGGAACAAATTAGGATGTAGAGGATGTTGAGATGTAGAAGAATGGTACTAAGTATTAGGTAGGAGGAGGAGGAGAATAAGGGAGAGTGGTAATAGATAGGATTAGGACAGGATAGGGGAAGGTAGGTTACAGAGACATGTCCAGATGTTGTTTAGATGATGTTTGAGGGATTTCTTAAATTTGTTTGTGTGGGGTATGCTTCTTAGGGCCACGGGAAGCTTGTTCCAAAGTGAGTAAATATACAGACTCTGACCTGCAGATTTTTTTGGTTTGTGGATTTGTAATAAACATTGATCATAGCTCCTAAGGGGATGGGAGGGGTTATAGAGTGATACTAGAGAGGAAATGCTAGGACAGGATGAGGGTTTATTGATGATAGAGTGGATGATAAGTAGTTAGGTAGAATCAAACCAAAGATTTAGAGATCGTATAGCTATAGCTAGTCACCTCTCAGAAATTAACAGACACATACCCACTAATGCTTTATGCAAACATAAGCTTGAGAAGGCACTATACCATAACTTTAATTTTTTAATCTTAGACATTTTATTTGAGAACATACAAGGTGACAACATAATCCTTAGGACTGAGACAAATTGGATTTTATGATTTAGGGCTCATGTTATGCCAGAGCTAAATGGTGTAGCATTCTCAAACCCATACTTAAAGCTAAACATGAATCTGTGTAGACTACACTCCAACATATTTCTGACTGTATTAACTTGTTGCATCTATTTTTTATCTTTATTTTCAGTTTTATTAATTTTAATATGTATTTTTATTCATATGAATGTGTTTTTATTAATATGGCTCTATCCACAAAACTGTGTACATATAAATATTTTTTAACATATAATTTCTAGTGTATAATTTTAATGCATTATTATAAGGTTGTATTATAATATGCCTTAACAGTTTTAAGGTTGTTTCTTCTTGTTACTTCTCCTTTAACAAAATTGACTTTTAATTAATAACTTATCTGACCTTTAAATTGTATTTAAATCATACACTACCCTTTGTTAGTTGAATTATGTGCCTGAGGAAGCCCCGTGGGTGAAAGTTTTTACTTGTGTGCTTGGGAAATTGCTTGGAACCATTAAAGGATTTTAGTTCACCTTGTGTACTTGAAATAAATATTGTTTGGAATTATTAAAGGATTTTAGCTCACCTTGCCCTGGTTTCCAGTGATTACTCTTTTCTTGTTGGACTTAGCTGGTGTATCACTGATTTGCCCGCATGCTGGTTCACTCATCTTTTGTTGATTTATTAAAAACTGTTTGGTGTTTCAGGTATGCTGTTTGTTGTGTGCGATCCCTCTTGCCTTCCAGAGAGTGATCTCTCAATTTGGTTATTATTATGCCATGTGCTTACAGTATTTGTGACTATTCATAGTACAGGAAGCTTATTTTGTAAAATGAAAATGAATGATTCTTTAAGAAGATATCTGTCAAAGTCCAGGAAAAAGCTCATTATGAGGTAAATGAAATTTTGCTTAACTACATTAGTAGTTCGTGTATGGAAAATATATAAGCCAAACAGCTGAATGAACAATCAGTAGAGGAGTACTAAGACAGCTACTCTGGAGCTTGGAAATGTACAGCATAATGTGCACCTGAGTCTATGTTTCTGCATGTGTCTCTGCCTGGGATGTGTTCTGGAAATTCAGTCAGATTAGCTCTGGACACAATAATCATTTTGTTAAGAGATAGCTGGGAGAAAGTTTAGCGTGGAGACATTTATTTTACTTTTTTGTAATCTATTTGTTCAAATTAATTATTCTCTGTTTTCTTTGTGCAAATTTATATTTTTCGGAATATTTAGTTGTTAATGGTGCTGCATAATTTATTCTTTCTAAGTAGAGTATTTTATTTATTCACTTTTAAAGAGATTGGGGTTGATTGTCTATTTATTTGACTATTAATGTACAAGAGGGTATGGTATTCATTGCTAAATGGTGATACACTGCTGGTATTCCCCTCTAATTAGCCAGACTGCTCTGCTGTCCGATGTTATTTGTGTTTATAATTACTTGGCCTATTAACATGTGTAAAGTGTAACTTAGAAGTTCCCTATTCAGGTGGTCTGGGGTGGTATCGGTTTACTACATTGGGACCAAATAAAAGGCTGTAGTGTTGGAGAACAATGTCATCTTTCTTTGAGCATTAATGTCAATGAATGTAAGAGTTTATTCAAAGTGCAATTACTACGGGAAAGTGAACACTGAAAGGCACCGAATCACAGAGAAAGTAGTGAGGTTGGTGTCTTCTTGATGGAGTATTCAGTTGGAAACCTATTCTTGGATGTAAGTGGTGTATGCCCATTCCCAGGACAAAAGTGCCTCTATTTCCTGCATTCTACTGTGGCCAAACTGCAGTTAATAAGTTGATTAGTGATTCATATTTGTCTGTCCTTTGTATACGTTACTCTGTTTTATAAAAGTGGTATGACTTGAGACATCATATCCCTGGCACCAATCAGATATCAGGTTTTAATAAGGCAAACTTATTGAAGGCAGTGGAATGGAGCCAAAGACTGTAGCCCCTGTCAACCATATCTTATGATTGATACTGGTGGGATTCAAACCTCTATCATGTATCATCCAGCAGTGTCTTCACGTTGTTATGTAATAATTTTTCTTATTATTATTTTACTTTTATATTTTTTGGTTGAGACTCACAGATAGAACATGCAAAGTACAGCATACCAAACATCTCTTTCTCCAGCCACATATTGCAACTTATCCAAGTGAATTCTCAAGTATTTCCAGTGTAGTGAAGAGATATAATCCATCTGGCATCTCATGGGAAGGTTTATCATATGTAACCAAATTAAGCAGATGCCTGAATGGAAATACAACCAAGAACTAAAATAAAAAATGTGTAGGATGGAGTGTAAATTGTAAATCAAGGAATTTCTTAAAATCTAACAAAGGTTAAGAGCATTTGTCTCTATTAAAAATAGATTTCTTTAGAACTGAACATATCATGCTAACAAGAATTGTTAGGTCTGCGGTAGTGTAGCGGTAGTGTTGTCGCCTCACAGCAAGAGGTTCTCCCATTCGATTCTCGGCTGGAGCACCTTCTTTGTTGAGTTTGCTTGTCCTCCCCATGGTTGAGTGACTTTCGAAAGACATGCGTGAATGGGCGTGCCTTTGTTGAAGGTTGGGCATCGAGCTGGCACCTCAACACCATGAAAATCTACTGCCAATCATTAGCGGACCGGAGTTCCACTGTGGCGACCCCTAACCGGGAAAAGCCGAAAGAAGAAGAACAGTGGATGTTTATGTCTGAAATGGATATTAGTTGAACTGTTTGATCTATAAAGGTGAAATAGTTTTGAAAGTAAGCAGTTTTTCATTGCACAAAATGATAGGTAATGATCACATGGATGACAAAATGATGCGTTAGTCGAGATATTGTGCTGCAATATATTTTGTTGATTCCAGCATAAGTTATAACATAAGTTTTTATTTGTTACGCTATCATTTTCTGATTCTGTTAGAAATCTGTTTAACTTTTAGTTTAGTAAGACTCACAACCGTAATAAGGTTATTACATTAAAAACATGCATATCTGAATACTTAGCATATAATCTGTTGTAAATTTGATTTGAGCCTGCAACAATGACATTCTTGGCACATCATTTTTTTTTTTTTGTAATTATTTATTTATTCTCATATTTGTTAATGTGAAAATTTTTTACTGTTGCAAGTGAGACATTTCAGAAAATATTCACTGTGTTATTGATCCTCTGTGTCAGTTCTTGCCAGGGGGTTAAATATATTTAGTATGTGCATCTGCTGAAGCGTTTTTCATACCCTTTTTATTTTTTTGCTTTCTAAATCAAAAAAAGTCTTGATTTTTTCTTATGACAGAATAACTCAGCATTACTATTTCAAAGCATTTTCATGCCTTGAAGAGATGCTAATGCAGTATTTCAACTTGCAAGTATTCTGACTGATCAATAGCAGTTATACCTGTCTAACACATGGTCTGGCTGCTTTCAAGTTCTGTCATTCTCATTATAAAACCATGAAGAGCTCTTCCTAGCATGTCCCTGTCTGCAAACATTTGTGGTAAATGAAGTGCCTTGAGGAACAGTCTCACGCTATATAATACACACATGATGTGCTGTGTGCATATACAGTTACTTTTTTCAGAATTTTTATTAACACTTTATTCAGTAAAGACAAAAGAGATGAAACCTTACTGTGAGTTTTAAATCATCTGGAAGAACACAATTTAAATGAAGCATCAAATAAATTAAAATGAGTGCATGTTAAACCTCTTTTGTAAACATATGCATTTATATTATATTAAAAAATAAATATACATCCTTGTTGAGAGCCCCTGCCAAGACCCTACATAAAACTCCCATCCTCTCTTCACCAGCCTTAATACTTAAACTCTCTCTCTCTCTCTCTAGACTTTCTGCTTCACCTGCAGAGGACGAAACACTTTTGCTCTACTCCTGAATTTTCTCTTCCTAACTAAATTAATTTGTAAATATTCTCCACTTTCATGCTACAGCACTTTAGTAAAAGCAGTCTACAAAGATGGCATCTATAATGCTCTGTTATCCTCATTTGTATATAATTTGCTTTTGCTCTAAAAAAATCATTTGCATTTTCCAGTTGCTACTTTACTAATTTCTGTTTCTAGCCTATATTGAACTTCTATTTGTTTATTTTGATGTGAACTACAAATGTAATTGCGGTCTCTGCTCCATATTGACAATCAACTTTTTATCTTGTTGTGAACCTCAAATGTAGTTGCTATCTTACAAATGTACAATGTTAAATATCTGTCATGAATTGTTATTATTAGAATCGATTTTGAATTGTACTTTACTTTTTTTGGAGCTGTTTTCCTCAAGCCTCCACTAAAAATGGGCTTCTTGCAAAGTTGGACTAACCTGGTTAACAAATGACAAGCCATATCCAAATACTGAGTTGTGTTTGGAACCCCAGTAATAATTCTTTGTAGTATTTGGTGCTTTATCTGTTCAATATACTAGTAGTTACAGAAAATAAAAAAAAAAAAAACCTCAGAAGTATTTTATTGGCTTTGAAAGCCAGTAAAGTCCTTAGTGAGTACTGTCAGTGCTTGTGATTACACTTTAATATTGAGGAAAAAACAAGCTGGTTAAATGGTTCTTCAAGATACCAGATATTAACAGTTCTTTGAAAGCTTCTAAGCATTACATAAGGTCTCCTGCTAGAGGAGCAGTTAACTAGCTTGTCTTTTTCCAGAAACAGGAAAATAATCATGATGCAATGTGCACTGCAAACTTATTTTACATATCTGCAATGGACTGGCATCGTGTACAGGACTTATTCCATATCTTATGTCTGTTTTTTGAAGGACTAGGCTCCAACTCCTGTTCAACCCTTAGAAGGATATGGATGGTATTGTAAAGTAAACGAGCGAATAAACAGATACTATTGTTCAGTTTTGAAGCCCTCTACTTTAGTGTTTTACACCCCCACTTCAATATTTTCTAACAGATTTTCCATGTATGAAAACAATATATTTCTAAGTCTAAATATGTACTTCTCTTTTACTTCTGTTTTCTCATTTTTCTCTAAAATTTATCAAATATTACCAACAAAACTATAGAATAACTACCTTCAGGAGATAGAAAACATTGTGTATTCTAAATTTTACTTTGTGAAGAAGCTATGGTGTTCTAACAACATTAATGAACTCTAGATTTCATAGTTTTTACCACATTGTGATTAGAGTTGAGCAGGGCATATGTGGAGAGAACAGGAGAGAGAAACAAACATCACATGTGCAATAATAAAAATGTACAGCCTTCAGAAGTATTTCTGTCATCTGTTCAGACACTATTAATCTGGCACTGCACGCACTCAGAGTGAAGCTCAGACAAAGCTATCTCGCATTCACAGGATATGAGGTCCCTCACAGCTTATCTGCTTGTTTATTATTATAATGTTATTTGTATTCCTTTGTTAAAGTTTTATTAGTGCCATTTTTCTTTTTAATTCAGTCCCCTGTCATTTGCTGAAGCTGCTATTCAGAGTTTGCTTGTAGTGCCTCATTGTCTGCACAGGGAAAGTTTGTTGACCTGCCCCCTCTGACCTGTTTGCTAATGTAGTCCGTAACCAATATGATCAGGAGTGTGCTCAAAGTTGAACCTCATTGCACATGCTGTCTGACCAGAAACCCATCCATGAGTTCAAACACTGTATTTGTGTCATTGGGTCCTTGTACATGGCCTTACCAGTCTTTCCAGGACTTCAAACCATAAGAAAACCCAAATCAGCTTTCATGATACCTTGTCATGTGCATTCTCCATGTCTAGGAGTGTCCATTTGGATGCTTTTCTCATCTCCAGGTTCTTCTCCTCTATATGTCTCACTGCAAACAATGGGACGGTTGTGCTAGATACTAATCTGAAAATGAACTGCTCATCTGTCATCTTTCTTTTTACTACTCTGTGAATTTGTTTATTAATCACCCTCTCTGGTACTTTCATGCAGTGTGACATGAGTTTGATATCTCTGTACTGCCCACACTTGTGAATGTCCCCTTAGTATACTGGCACTAGAATGCTTATTCTTCAGTCATCTCTGATATGGCATTCTCTTTGTGTACTCGACAGCCATTTCTCCTTTTAGATGAGAAGTTAAACCAAAGTCTGTAAAACAAGTCCCATCTGCTTGAGTTGGTGGTAGCTTGATTGGATGTTAAAGTCCCACAGCAGTTATCAAATAGAGTCCTTTATTTATATACAAAATAGCTCTTATTTACAAAATATTTACATATTTACAAATATTTACATATGTACAAATATATATAAATATGTAAATCTGTTAACAGATGTTCATAGCTCACTTTGCAATCATGCTAAATTTTCATCCCTATTAGACCCCCACTCCTTTTTCCATAACCACCACCTGACTTTACTTAATATTGTTGTTAAAATCCATTTACCATAAATATAATTCCATTTATTCTTTCATTCCATATAAGCCATATAACTTAAAATAATGTTTTATTCTTTAGTTCCATTCTTATAATATCCATATTTAATCATATCCATGTTTATTTTATCTACTTCTTTTATATCTTCAAAACAATCTTCTTTACATAGTTTTTCCCATAATTTTTTATTGTTTTACATTCTAAAAACACATGTTCTATACTTTTCACTTTTCTTTTTATATGGCGTATTGCCTTTTACTGGCAATTCAAAAAATCTTGGCATTCTTCTTTTCGATTACACCATTTGCTTCTTATTTTTATAGCTTTAATTTGTTCTTCTGTTAGATTTTCCCCATGGTTTTACATAACAATGTTTCATCATTACATTTTTATACCATACTTTTCTTTTTCTATATGATCAATTTTTATTTTCCACAAAAATATATTTTTTTGGTAATATTTTATTTCTTTATTTATACATTCTTTTTCTCCTTTACTCGTTTTTACCATACACCACCATTTTTCAAACTTATACAGTTTTACTACTAACATCTCAACTTTTTCATTTATCCACTTTAGCATTTTCTACAAATTTAATGAAGCACTGGGCTAATTAACTCTAAACCTCCCTCTTCTTTATTTACATACAAAACTCCTCCTTTTACTGCATTTAATATAGAACCCCATACAAATGAAAACATTATCTGCAATCATTCCTTTTCAAATACTGTTGCCAACATAAATATACTTGCTTAGTGTGCTATTTTTTCCCATCAGTACTGAATTTATCAAATAAGCCTTTTTTTGAATGATAATTTATACCCATCTTTATATCCCATTTTTGCACATGGAGTCGAGCTATTAGTTCAACACTGACAATCATCTAGAGCTAAGATTTACACCACGGGGTGGCTTGCCCTGTCTTTGTAGTTCTTCCACAACACACACTCACATGCTCACTCATATATGGTCAATTTAGACTGTCCAATCCACCTCCTGCATGTGGGAGGAAACTGGAGCGTCTGGCGGAAGCCCACACGAATACAGGGAAGGCATGCAGACTCTGCACAGAAGGTACTGCAGTTGCGAATCAAACCAGGGAACCTCTCTCTATGAGGCAACAACACTATCTGCTGCACCACTGTGCTGTCCTTCTAACTGACTTTATTAAACCTTTGACAAATACCACAAGATTCTAGGTTATTTTCTGGCCCTAAATGAAACAAGCATTGAGTGGGTCATCTTTACATGCAGACTGTTAACTACAAGCACACTTGATGATCAGCTTTCGGAAATTATGCACACTTTCTTTAGTCAAAGTTGAGAAGATGGTTTCTGTAACTTTAATTTTTTCTTCTCCAGAAAAGACGTTTGTTTTGCTTCTTCCATTGTTTTTTCCAGTTGAATTCTACTTACATCTTTATTCCTAAATTTTACAGCTAACACAGACATTTCATTCATTGTAAAATATATACCCCTGATCTTTACTACATTACCTAAAACCTTTACTTTTCTCTTTATTTAAAGCCATCACTATAATATCTAGACCCTCATTTGTGCAAATTATTACTTCTGTTATCCAAAACTTTTTTTTTGCAATTATTATAATGTCATCGGCATTTGTCAACAGAACTGGAATTCTTAACCCTTGAGGTGTTATATACCCTGCCTCCTTCATATTATAATTTATTAAACATGCTATCACATTCATAACTAATGCAAAGAGTATTCATTGGATGTCTTGTGTTAAACCACTCTTCATATGTACCTCTTGGCTTAACCAGCCACTTACAAGTATTTTTAATTTATTATTACTATATTCTGACATACATAATTTCCTAGCTTTCTCATTTATATTATATTTTTTTTATTTTTACCCATAAGATTTCACATCCAATTGTGACAAATGCCTTATTAAGGTCTCCTGTCATGATTTTTGCTTCTTTTTTCTGTTAATTATATCATCCACAGTTTCTCTAACTATCATTAATAATTCTTAACAACCCTTTCCCTTTATACTGTATATGCTATCTTCCATAATATTTTAATTTTAGTTTTGCATCTCTTTTGCATTATTTTCATGAAGCTTATAATCATTATTATTCAATACTATCGGTCTCCAGTTTTTAATTGCCTTTTATCTTTATTCTTCCATATGAATTTTAAGTATTCTACTACACAATTCTTTATACATAAAACTTCCATTTAACCATTTATTCAAAATATGTAAAAAATATTTTTTTTTGCCAATTCCTTAAATTTTTATAGGATGGCGCAGTGGTGCAACGGTAATGTTGTTGCCTCACAGCAAGAGGTTCTCCAGTTCGATTCTCGACTGGGGTGCTTTCTGTGTGGAGTCTGCATGTCCTCCCTGTGTTCATGTGGGTTTCTTCTGGGTGCTCCAGTTTCCTCCCACATTATAAAGGCATGCATCTAGAGAATTTTTTCCTGGGCCTCCACTGAAAATTGGCTTTGTTCCAAGTTAGATTTTCCCAGTAAAAAGGTGGGAGGTTGGCATAATGATTAAGGTGCTTACCTTAGAAACTCAAGGCGCAGGGTTTGATTCTGACATGGGGTAATTGGCTAGGCTTAAAAATGGCCCATAAGGGCAGTTAGCCTAGTACATGAACTTATGAACCTTAAATAAAATAGAATTACAGATGCATAACCTATTCCAACTGGGCTTGCAGTTGAATCTATATTTATTTGTCCTAATACTGTATCTTGCTCATTTAAATAAATCTCTTTTCCAACTCTTTATTCTCTTTTTATGTTAACTTTTTTTACTCTCCATTTTTTCACTATATTTTTTCTTTAAACATTTCTTGTACATATTGTACTACACTACTCATAATATTTTCCTGAGTTCTTTCTTGTTCTCCTTTTAATTTGTTTATTTCTGTCATTACACTGCCATCTTCCTTTACTAATCTGCTTAAGTAACTCAATACTTCTCCTTTTCCTTGTTACAAAATATTTGCTTATGTAACAATTCTTGTATTTTTTTCCTGATTTCCTTCATATTATTCTGTTTCTTTATCAAAGTACTTTCTATCATTATGTTCTAAATCAGCAAATGCATCATTATATGTTTTTTATAATTTCTTTTCTCTACTTTTGTCACATCATATTGCCACTGTAAAAAACATTTTTATATTTTTCCTTAAATATCATGCGGTGGTGGTGCTGGGGTAGCGTTGTTGCCTCACAGTAAGACGTCCTGTTCGATTCTCAGCTAGAGCGTCTTCTGTATAGAGACATGCGTGAATGGGCGTACCTTCGTTGAAGGTTGTGCGTCAGGGCCAACAACTCGGCACATAAAAATCTACTGCCAATCATTAGCGGACCGGAGTTCCACTGTGGCGACCCCTAACCAGGAAAAGCCGAAAGACACAACAACAACAATTCAGACCAATTTCTATAAAATGTTCTCATAGTGAGATGATCTTTCCATCAGTCACTAACTGTTTCTTTCTTTGTCCCATACTTTGTCATTTATCCTTTTTATTCCTTTCCATGTTTTTATATATTCCTTGTTTTTCTTTATCTGTAGTCATACTGCAAGATGATCACAATCCTGTTCCAACTACTTCTCCTTCTCCTGATACTAGAAAATAATCTATTTCAGTTCTATACACACCCCTTTTGTAAGTCAATGAATTTTTGTCTCAGTTTTAACTTACCACATCTTATAACTTCTAACATTTTTCTTATATAATTTCCTTACGTTTTACACTTGCCTCTTAAATCACAATTAGAAATTTCTATTATAATACTCATATTTATCACTACATAGTCTAAAATCTGACAAAATAAGCTTTCCTTTATTTACAATTAATATAACCATATAGTGTTGTAATTCTGTATATTTGTTCTTTCCATTTTAAATCGACAAGTTAATTTTCCCATTTTTACTAAAGTTACATCTAATATCTTTACTGTATTTCTACAGAATACAGCTATTGCAGAACATCTCTCATTTCCAAAATTCCAAATTATCTTTTCTCCCCATAGTTTCTTTGTTTGTAATCTTTCTTCATGTGTTAAAAATCTTGTGTCTTCCGATATAATTACATCTATATTACACGTATTACCACTCCATAGTTCTGTTCTTTCTACTATATTCTTAATACTATTCTCATTTACTGAATGCACTCTAACATTTTAATTTTCCCATTTCCTTGAATTTATAGTTTTGTGTGTTCATAGCTAGTTACTAGGCTAGTTTTCTTACTAGGTCATACTAAGCCTACCCAAATTCATTTCCAAAGGTGGGAATAAATGCCTTGTGTCTATGAATCAAACACCTTAACCTTTATACCAAGCCCCAATCTCTAGCTGTATATGTTCTTTTTCAGCCATTTCCTTTCATTTTTCTTTTGTCCATTTAACTTTTTTTCTGTCTTTTACCCTTTTACCCATATCATTCTTTTTTCCCTTTTACTGCCTCCCAATTTATGTCTTCTAAATCATTTAGTTCAGAATCTTCTTTATTATTTTTTCTCATCTGCTTTTCTTTGAATTCTACTACTTCTAAACGTTCTTCTCTTTGTTCATTTTCTTCTCTTTCTTTTTCTTTTTCCCTGCTCTTATTTTCATTTTACAATCTATCCATAAATGTCCAAGTTTGTCAAATGTGTAGCATTTCAATTCACATTGTTTTGCATCATGTTTTGCATCATGTACCATTTCCCCAGAAATATAACATTTTCCTTTGTCACAGTTACTTATCAAATGTCCTTCTTTTGCACAAAAACATGTTTTGGGTATTCCCTAGTATTTTACAACACCCCTATTCCTCTCCGCATATATCATACTTGATATATGTATATTTTTCTCTTTCTATTTTAACACAATATTATAATCCCAGCCGCCAGTTGATAAACCCCTTTTGTCATAAACTTTTGCAATGTTCAGTACTTCTTTATATAAAGCTTTCAAATGTCCTTTCAAAGTCTATCTTTCTACCTCTGTTTGAAATTGCACAAATCTTCCTTTTTGTTTACCTGTTAAATGCTTTTATCACATAAAGATTCCATGGGTTACAGTTTTTGTTTTTTCATACTATCCAGGAAAATTTACAGTTGAAAAAACAATCTTAATTATAGTGTCACAAAATCTCTCTTTGTTAACAAGAATAAATGTTCTTACCTCATGTGCTTTTACACCCAAATGAGCTATTACATTTCCCATACTTCATACCTGTCCATTTGTTTGTCTTTCTTACTTTGAAGCCTTACCATGTACTTCCATTTTTCATTTTCTGCTAGCACTGCAATTTTGCCTTCTTTTACTTTCTCTGCGTATGTTTTATTTTCCATCTCACCACTATTCTTTAGGATTGTCTCTGCATCATTCTTTTAAATTGTCTCCATAATATCCCCCAATAAACATCTTCTTCATTTTCTGTCTCACTCTGCACCATTTCTTCAAGAAAATCATCCCACAACCCTCCTGAATGGATGGTTGTAATTATACATCCATCATTTGTTGACTCATCTCCATTAAACAGGTTTCTTAGAAACATTTCCTCAGAATCCTGCACACAGTATTTAGTATCGATATTTGCTTTCTTCTTCATTTCTTTCACCACTCCACCATCTCCTTCTGTCTCCATCTACCTCCCTGTTTTTCTGAGCTGCCTCTGCATCTGGAATGGAAACAGGAAGTGCTCCTCCAAAATGGGTACCATTCAGAACAATGACATATCAGTGAAGTTCCCTGATGCCATGGCCAAATTTCCATTAGTAGTATAAATACTATCTCAGGCCTCCCGTGAAAAGAGGCTATTAGCCTAGTGGAACTAACCTGGTCAATAAAGGATAATAAATAAAATAAATAAACTCATCCAATATCCTGACCATATTTGCTCTGACTTCATCTAAGCCTGCATCCATCCATGATTTCATTTTCCTAATGCTGTTCTTAGTTCTTCTAGTTTGGGCTCTTCTTCTTCTTTCATCATAGACTATCCTTGGGGCAGTACATCTTTTTTGTGAGGTTTCCGTTATTCAGAAGTTGCTGGAAGCATTCTGTACATTTGTCTCTATGATGCTCCAACACTGGCCCAGTAATCAAGGAGCCTCATGGCAACAGTGAGGGATGTACACAATGGGAGGATTACAATCTATGAATCTATGAATCTATGAAAGTAAACACACAGTAAAGTACAATTTCCCTTAAGAGCACACAGAGATCACAGTCAGTCTGGGGCTGGTTCCTGCCTCTTTCTCCAAATCCCCAATAAGACTCCCCACTGGCACAGCTATAGGTTAAGATCTCAGCCAAGTGGACAAGCCAAAATGTCCAGCACCCTCTCTGTCCAACCAGTGCTTTGAGTCCCTGACCAAGTAGCACACACACACACACACACACACACACACACACACACACACACACACACACACACACACACACACACACACACATACACACGCGCGCGCACTTTGAGATTTGATTTATATATGAACACACAGACACTCCTGGGGAAGGCTGGCACAAGTTTATTAGCTATGACCCCTTCTGCCCGGACTATAAAGTAGTTATCACTGCCACCAACCACTACTTATCCGCTACTCTAAGGCCCTTACAAAGGGTGACCAATCCTACTTTGTAATGTTACTATTATCCAAATGTTAAGTGTGACCAAGACCAAGGCTATTTAAGAGTGGCCTGTACAGTGTCACCAAATACATATGCAAGTACTCTAAGAGCTTAAATATGTCTCACAAATGTCAGCCACAAATATAGGTTTAACTATATTTAATAATAAATAATAAAAGAACAAGACAATACTCAGCACAGTAACTGCAGAGTTCAGAATCACAGTAAATATTTTAAAACAACATTGCAGTACAGTCTCAAATAAATACAGAAAACATCTAAGTTAATATTTACTATATTCCTATCTATATCTAAGAGAAATCACTGTACCCTAGTTACTTAGTATTAGCAAGGCAAATGCAGATGATGGTGATAATGGGTGTTTCTAGGTCCAAGACGATACAAAATGCTCTGTCTCTCTATCTGAGAGACTTCTTAAATTAATATCACATATTACTGCTGGGTTAGCCTGGATTACATCACTATTTATCACCTTGCTTCACTTCCCAGGCTAACAACATTTAATATTTCTACATGAAAAATACATATCTCTCAGATGTTACTTTTACATTTGAAACCTAGTAATTATTTCTGTTTCAACACAATAGGAAAACCTCTAGCTCTAGACATTGTGTCTGCTTACTGAGACATAACACAATCATAAAACACTTTACTTTTCCACTTATTTTCCTGAAGTTTTGCAACTTAACTCTGTGTGTTCCAGCTTCTAATATTAAAACATACATTTGCACAGGTATATAGTTTATATACATTTTTGTTCTTTTCCAGTAGGGTACACTGTGGATACATTCTTGAAGCTTAGTACATTACATACAGTTCACCACACACTTCTGCACCAGTAGTTTAATATACACATAACATATTGTTCTCTTATATTTTTAAGACAAGCATATGAATCATATTAATATTCACAAATGACACACAAGTACCCACAACATTCCAGATAGCTGGGCTGGCAGTGTCACAGTCTCTTTTATTCTCGGGACTGGTGAGCAGATTATTGATGGGATCCCTTATGAGTGGTGTCTCATAACTATCTTCTTTATCTTTCCATCTTTTTCTCTACAATGCAATAGAGTTTCTTTGCTCTATCTGATGAGTCACTTTCTAGCAGGTGGTAGAGTTTGTCTGATGCCTTGTTCTTTGCCATTGAGACTACTGTCTTAGCCTCTTTGTTAGCCAGAATTTCTTCTTAACCCAGTCCATCTTTACTATATCACACTTCCTTCTGTACACCTTCTTTATTTTGATAGCTTTAGGAATTTTTGCATTTCACCACCAGCTTTACTTATGTGCCATATTTAAACACCTAGTTTGGCTGCATATATGTTCCATAGTCCTCACACATGCTGTTTTGAGGTGCTGGAATTCTTCTTTTACTACATCTGTTTTTTCTTCTTCCTGAGATGCTAGAGCCCTGATTTTACTCAGTCTACTTCCAAGAATTCAGCCTAGTCTCTGTTGACCTTAAAGGCTTCTCTGACCACTGCATGCAGCTGATTTTGCTCATGACTCCTTTATGCTGAGGGCCAGCAGTTTTACAGTGAATGACTTTGCAATATTTTGTTCTACCCCAGTGCCCTCTCTTTAATAGGGGAAGTCTAACTGAGTTGCACGTTGACCACTCTTGTATGTGAAGTTGTGTCTGGCCATGTGAACCATGTGTTGGCAACCATCAAGCCATTACCACACAGAAGTCTAAAACTGTTTCATCTCCTTCTTCTTTATTCCTTTTGACCTGCCTATGTGGACGTAGGCAGTCCTCATATCCTGTTCTCTCTGTTCCAGTATGAATATTCATGTCTGTCATTATCAGCACCAACTTGTTTGCCTCTTTTATCCCTTTTATCCTGCAAGTCTTGAAACTGCTGCTTAAATGCACCCTTTTCCTTGCCATCACAACCCTGCTATGGGACATAGGTTGAGATTATGAATACTGCTCTAGACTTACACTGGAGTCTGATTGCCAGGAGTCTGTCACTTATTCTACTGGCATGCCTCACTGTCTTCAGAAGACCTCCTTCATCACAACTCCTGCACCATTTCTACTCTGTCCTCCCCTTGAGATGTAGATTCTGGATCCCAATCCAAGTGACTGCTGCACTGCCCTTTCACCTTGTCTTCTGGATACAGGATGTCCAATTTCCTTATTAATATCATGGCATCCACTTCCAAACTACATAAATGTAGTAATCATCAATTTATTTTTTGGCAAGTAGCTTGGTTTTACATCCAGCTTTTGCTAAACTGAGCTATCTCAGGTTACTCAGGCTGGGCTATTGGACAATAGCCAGCCAGTAGCTTCTTGAGCCAAGGCTACTAGGGTTTATAGTGGGCACACACTGAGCAATAGATGCACATAAACTCTTAACACCATTACTATGGGTCCATTGCATAGATTGGGTCATCACTCCACTTAGCACTGGCAGATACCGATGTCCATTTCCGGCAGCATTAGTTAATGTGACCAAATCACCTAGATCCATTGTTTACATAGCCAAATGGCTATCCCTGATATGGCATGGGGTCATTGATCCATGTCCTCCTGTCCAGAAGATACTGCCCACCACATCTGATGCTGAAAGTGAGAGGTCTACACAACTATTCCCCAATATGCAAAACCTAAAGTCTGAGCTGCTGCCCACAAATCTATTACATTTTGGGTGCACTCTGTTGACATACCTCTCAAGTTCAACTGTGAAGACTGGGTTTGAACTAAATGCTATCCATGCTTGAAAGAGAAACACCCAACATGTTTCAGGAGTTGAGAAGAACACCATACTGACATGGGGAGAGCATGCAAACTCAATCACTGTATCTTGAGTCTGTTTGGGATATATTCTCAAAAGTTCAGATTTAAGGAACAAGCAAATGTTGCTTTTACTGTACTAAACAGAGGCAGACATTATCCTGATAACTGCATACAGTACTGGAGGTTGTTTCAGTTTAGAGGAAGGTTATAAATCAGTACTTTATGATGGTTAAGAAAGGGTCACAGAGATTTCAGGATTCTTCTCTAGTAATCAGAATGGGCAAAGAAGGTATATTAGGATTACAAGAGATTCATTAAAGATATGTTGAAGGAGTATCCCTATCAGAAAGGAGACTTTAAGTATGAATTTCCCCAAAGAGCTACAACATTATTTCGCCACAGAGTTGGAAGCTGATCCAGAGAAGGTTCTTTTAGAATGACTGCTGGAGAAAGATTTCAAAGCAGCATTCCAAAAAGCATGGGATAAATGGAAATGGGACTGATGAGCAAGGTAGTGGAGGCAGCTTGTTAAATCCATTTTGGGTCCAATTTGCTAGCATTATCCATTAATATTTTACGTCAGACTGTCACTACCATCTCAGGACTGGCAAAACCCTTGCTGTTGCACTCTGTATAACTGTCTGCCTGTCAGTTAGTGCAGAGGATTAAGGTTCAAAGCTGTAAACATGCAAGTTTCTTTACTTAGGGATGCAAGATTTATTTCCTTCTACCTCCATCTAAGTAAGTAGTGACTTAACCAGCTCCTGGGTCACCCCTGAAAAGGGACATTTTGCCAAGTGAGTTTACCTGGTTAACAAATAAATAAATAAAAAAAAAACTCTCTATTGTGTGTGTCTAAATTTGTATTCATCTTAGCTAAAACTAAGTACGAATGGCTGTAGACTGCAAATTAAACTTCTCATCTTGCAACATTTCTGAAGTATACTATATGATGATAATTCATAATTGCCTTACAATGAATTGCTGTTACAATCTGCTTTCTGTATGTAGACATGTGATGTTATTAGATGTATTGGTATATCTCAGAGAGCAAAGACTTTAGTTCTGGAGAGACTCCACTTTGTCTCAGGCAGATTTAAATAGGTTTGAAAATATACATTTAAAAATAATGGTGTTTACTATTGAGTCTGTAATGAAATTAAACTAGATGCAAAAGTAAGAATCAGTTAGCTTAAATATTCCATGGCAGATCAATGGTAAAGGATGGTGTACTGTATAAGGTTATTTCATTTGTATGTAATGTGTTTGGAACGATTTACTATCAAAATGTAGAAGTGCAATTAGGCGAACATGGGAATGCCCAATATGTGTTGGAGGATTCCCATATTGCCAAACTAGAATTCTATGAATGTCCTTTAGTAAATGCCACTGTGCATTCAGTCATATGAGGTCAATGTTACGAATAGAGATCTCGGTACAGTGCGGATTGGGAAATTTACCCTTTTCCTCACTGTAGTGTGATCTCAGAGTTGGAATATATAATTTGCAGGGGGTGTGGAGGGTGCAGGGGGGCTTGCCACTCTGCAAAAATGTGAATTTAAGTGATGTGCTTTACTGATTTGTGTATGTTTGTACTGCTGGGAAGCAGGTGGGTAAACATCAGGAGGTAAACTTTTGGAAATGTCGAAGCTGTTGGTTTGATCATTTTGAATTGACGTGTTTTTGACATTTTTACCTAATTAGTATCCAGGAATTTGGAATTTTTTTCAGTATTTGTGTACAAAACATGTTTTGACATTCTAGATTTTGATAGTAAACCTTTTTGGACAGACTGTACTCTGAAAATTAACTGCTAAGTACTCATAAGAAGTTTTACTTTTGGTGTAAAATGAAAATAGGTTTTGTACTAGAAGAAAACCCTAAGTGATAGCTAATGAAGCTTAATATGCTTCTTTTGTGTGGAGTGTAGCTCACAGAGGCAGTGTTAATAATAATGGTTTATTCTGTATGTTTTGTGAACTGTGAATGTCTTTTGTCATTTAAACTGTATGTTTGTATGCAGATCTTCGCTCTCAGGTATCCTCTGAAAATATTGCTTGCCTCATTAGAACTTTGCAGGGAACAAAGACTGAATCAGTAAATTAAATAAGAACATGGATCTATGTAGATAGAACCATTATATATTACAATTTACCCTTGTCCTTGTTGCCCACGTTATGGCTGATAATGCTCCATGATAAACAATTCATTTATTAGTTAACAAATCAGTAACAAATGAATAAACTGAAGTATAAGCCTGCCATACTTTCAGTTTTACAAACTGAATAATTTTAAACTGATATCAGATTTGTAGAATATAAAAGTGGATAGCTAATGAAGGGTTTGTAATATGCTGAGTGGAAAACACTAAAATCATTACTGGGTAGGTGCAGTCGTATAAACAGGTACCTATAGAGAGCTGGTATACCTTGGATATGTCTGACTGGCATGGCTCAGTGCCACTACTGGATGATATTAACTATGTTTCCTGCTGTGTAACACATTTATGGATAATGAACAGATGTTTTTGACATAACACATTTCTACAAAATGGTGAATCAGTTCTGATTATGACTGAGGAATTAATGGTGCTCTAGGATGCTCTTACAAGTATGGCATAATAGAAAACCTTGGAATTCTTTGCTGACTCACAGAGCAGCCTTAGCCCACTTATACTGCTCAACAACTTGGTTCATAAGTCATATTTAGCATCACAATTAGACTTTTTTATATACGTTTTTCCCACCATGTCTATATACCATCAAGCCTCTCCCTATTGGCTTGAGCTCATTTGTTCCCCCATACTGTATATCCTCAGCAAAGAGGTGAGAGCTGTCTGGGGAGGGGGTGATGGACATCATCCAGGCAACCATAGAGGTGGTTGTGCCCTTGGTAACATCATGGTAATATGGTTGATTTTGTTTGGGCCCTAACTCGTGCTATGGGCAGAGGATTTGTGATTGCATCACCATAGAGGTCAATCCATGCCAATACAGCAACTCAAAGGGTGAAAAACCTGTGGATTCCTGGGGAACCTCTCTGTAAGCAAACAACAGATGAGGCAAATATTTGTCCCACTCCCTCTTAAACTGGTCTGCAAATGAGTGTACTTCCCACTGGCACAGCTATAGGGTCCAGATCTCAGCCTAGTGGTCAAGCTAAAACCTCCAACACCCTCTATCCAACCAGTGCTTTGTGTCCCTGCACAAGTAGCTCACACACACACACACACACACACACACACACACACACACACACACACACACACACACACACACACACATACACACACACTCACTAACACACACACTCACTAACACACACACACTCACACACATGCCCGTGCACACACACACACACACACACACACACACACACACACACACACACACACACACACACACGCACACACACACACACACACACACACACACACTTTGAGACACAGACACTCCTGGGGAAGGCTGGCACAGGTTCTCCAGCTATGTCCCCTTCTCTGCCAGGCTATAATGTAGACATCACTGCCACCAACCATTAATATCAGGTACTAATAAGGCCCTTACTACAGGGTATCCAATTATTACTGTGCAATATTATTATCCAAATAGTAAGTGTGAACCAGGGCTAAAGCTATTTGAGTGGCTTAGTACAGTATCACTATATACATGCAATGTACTCTAGAGCTTAAATTATCTCTATACAAAACAGCCACAGTTGAAAGGTTTAAAATATTTAATAAGAAATGATAAAAACACAAGGTAATACTTTTTGCTACACTGTGCTAGTCAAGAGTTCAGAGATCACAGGAAAATACTTAAAATAATACAGTAAAATAGTTCTGACATAAATACAGAAAACAGCTAGACTAAGCTTACTATTTTCTATTTATATCTAAGAGCAATTACAGTTCTAAATGAACTTACATATAGAGCAAAGCAGAGTACTGGTGATTTGTTGTCAGTTTTAGACAAAATCCAAAATGCTCTCTCTCTGTCTCTGAGAAAGTCCTTTAAATTGATGACTCATTTTAGATTACATCATTCTCCACTTTCCCAGACTAACAAAACCTCTACATTTACATTTCTTAGTAAGCTTGCACCTGTTCAGGAAACCAAGTAATTAAAGACATTATATATGTAAAATCTAGCAATTAACTCTGGTCTCAAAACAACAGAAAGAATCTGTTGGTTCAGACACCATGGCTCCGAGTTAGAGATCAAACAGTCATACAAGGCTTGGCTTATCAGCTTTCTTCCAGCAGAGTGCATTGTTGTTACATTTTTGACGTTCAACATTTAACACCATTTTCTTCCATTTAAGAGAACAAGCCTGTGGCTTATATTAATATTTACAAAGACATAGAATTATCAACAAAATTCTATCTAGCTAGGCTGGCAGCCTTCACATATCTTCACAGTTGTTCAGTCTTTCCCATCCCCAATATTTGCATGTCTATAATTCCACTGTCACCCTCATGTAGTCTCTCTCGTTTTTATGTTTGTTTTTGTAGCCCTGCACCATCTTTGCATTCCTTGTCTTCCTCTACATCATTTCCCTTCTTTAATGCTCACAAAAAAAATAAAGTTGCACCTTTACTTACACAGGCTACTGAGAGGTAACCACTGTGTCGTGTACAGAGCTTCAGCATTATGTCAGACTTGCTAAACATTCACAAGGCCAGTATTATCATAAACACCTACTCAGGGAATATCAATTTGTTTTGCAAAATAGAACATGTTGGAAGGATAGGTTTATATCACAGAGAATATCACTTCTACTGAACTGCCTTCAACTCACATAAAGCAAAGTACTTCTCTTACTCTGTTCAAACATAATTTGAATGAATGGAGGGTACCTGCAAATTTGTCCCCAGTTTACCACCCCAGTCCTTCATTGGGAGGAGAAACATGTCCCAACATATCCTTGTTGGGCCCATCTATGCAATCTATAAGGGCTAAAAATTACCATGGAAGTATAAGGTTAGGCTTCTTAAACTCCTCAGAAATCAAACAGTCCAGTAAGTAACTATGAAATTATAATGCTATGAGAAAGCTTGCATGCATCATAAAGGGCCTACAGTAATGTTTATATCTATCTTTTGACCTATAATGGAGGTAGAAATAGGAATACAGGTAAGTAGGAATTGGAGTATACTAAGTAGGGGGGTATGTATACACAATGGAAAAGGGGAGTAAGAAAGGGAGAGGAGAGGAGGAGGAAATGTATAGCATTTTATTATTATTATTATTATTATTATTATTATTTTATTGCAAGGACAGGCACCTTTTTTGAGAATGAAAGGAGGGAAAGGATGTAAACGTAAGACATAGGATGGAAAGGGGGAGAAGTTTAGATGTAGGGGTACAAAAACAAATATATAATAGAGACAATGACTACAGTGCAATTATAGACATGCAGATATTGGTGATGGCAAAGACTGGACAACAAACAGGGGAAGAAAGTGGCTTATGCGTAAGTGAAACACCAAGATGGGGGATAGGATGGGTGCAACCCTTCCTTTTCCACACTGTCTGAGCTAGATCCATGGAGAGATTAATCAGCATCCTGACCACTGACCCCATTGAGCCCATCTGAGGTGGTATAGACAGTGTCAGGCAGTGGTGTGACTCCATTAGCTGCATGAGAACTCTGTACAAGTGGCCATAGTGGATTTTCAGCCAAAGGTCGACCAACTCTCCCACCACCTCAGCCAACTTCCTTAATAATTGTGCACCCTTTGCAGTGCCACTGGAGAGAAAAATAGCATTCCTGTCTGATGATTGACTACCAGTGGCCACAAGTAAGGCAGTGTGGCTGTCCCCATCATATCCATTGAAGAGGCAGTCTCGGAACCTAGTGGGCTTCCTGCAGGTAAAGGCTGAGACTGGTTCGGCATGACTTGGGCTTTGCCACTGGGGTAGCAACACTCTGCTTTACTTCACTTGTCACCCTAACCCCATTCCTATCCCCTCCTACATAAAAATTTGTACTTAATTATTCACTCTTACTAAATCATCAGCAATCAGACAATGTAGATGACACTCAGCACTTTTCTAATTTCGTCTTAACCAACAGGTCCCCATGTTTTCCATTGTTAGTAGATCTCACTACAGGCCTTCTACCAATGAGATCTATCCTCTTATTTTCACAAAGCACATCCAGCAGGCCTTCGCTTTATTCAAGAATTAAGCACCAACCGCTAATTCAAACTATTCCCCGTAGAAATCTTAACATCTTGAGTACACCTAACTTATTATTTTCTCTGTCAAAACTTCAGCTTTGTTACTCTCTTAACTCTACTAACCAGGGAGTATTTAACATTATTATAGGTTCATAGGTTGGTACTAGGCTATCGGTCCTAGGGTCTATACAAACCTAGCCATAACAATTCCCTGGCTATTTCTTCCCACAGTATTTACTTCCCTGGACCCCTGTCTAGCAGGGCGACTGATGTGATCCCCGGGGTGAATTTCCTATCTCCCATCCAATCATCAAGGTTCCTTTTGAAGAGGGCTAAGGAGGCGCTCTGCTTGACATGTATGGGCAGTCTATTGCAGAGTCTGGGGAGTCTCTGGGTCAGGAACCTATCCCTCCAGCATGTTTTGTTCATTGTGATGACAAGGTTTAGATCCCTGGAGCATATGTCTCTGAGGGATTGGGATTTCTTTAAGTGTAGCATGTTCAACAGCTCCGGGTTTGACATGGCCTTGTATGTTAAGCAAAGACCGTCTCCGAGTAGACGATATGCAACAGAGTATAAGTGGAGTTTTTGACAGTCAGCATAGGGCATCTGCTTTAGGCCTGTGATTCTTTTAGTGAGGTATTTCTGCTGCCTTTCCAGTTGTTGCAGATGTCTTGAGAGGTACATACCAAATGGGGCGTTGTATTCTATAATGGGTCTAATGAGGGATGAGTGCAATGGGATAATGACCTCCTTTTTTCTGGATGAAAAGCCCTTAGTGATGAGGTGTGCCACATAGAAGGATTTCCTGACTGTTGTAGCGATGTGGTTATCAAAGTTGAGACCATTGTCCACCTGTGTCCCTAAGTCTCTTATCACACTTTCATTGTTTAGTGTACTGCCACCTATGTGGTAAGTCACAGGTACATGTTTTTTCCCCAAAGGGGATAACTATACATTTCTTGGCATTGAGCTTGAGCCCATGGCTCTGGCACCAAGCATCTGTTTCTGTAAGGCCCTTTTGTAGAATATCCACATCATTTGGGGATTCAATAATGGCTTCCAGTTTGCAGTCATCTGCAAACTTTGTTAGCCAGAGTCCCTTAGTGTTGGCCTGTACTTCAGAGAAGTAGATGCCAAACAAGAGCTGTCCCAGGACTGAACCCTGAGGTACTCCATTTGTCACTTGTCTGGAGCTGGATTTGGAGTCAGCTACTTTTACAGTATGGATTCTGTCAGTAAGCCAGTTGGCAACTCATCGAGTGACGTAGGGATTAATGCCCAGCTTGGTAAGTTTATCTATGATTCCAGAGTGGGGGATGGTGTCGAAAGCCTTGGCAAGGTCCAGATAGGCTGTGTGGACCACCTTACCCTTGTCCATGGCTCTGGATACTGATTCGAAGAAGTCAATCAGGTTCAGGAGACAACATTGGCCCTTCATGAACCCAAACTGTGTGGGGTCCAGTGTTTAAAGGTTGCCAATGTCTTTGTTTATAAGTTCCATGATAATACATTCCATGGCCTTGCAGAACAGACTCGTCCGACTGATGGGGTGGCAGTTCCTGGGATCCAACGCAGATCCCCCCTTGTGGAGTGGGATAACTGTAGCTGTGCACCACTCAGTGGGCACGAAACCTGAGGTGAGGCTATGATTAAACATGACACTTAGGTGAGGTGCCAGTTCATTTTGTAATTCATGTAGTACACAGCCTGGATGTCGTCTGGTCTCAAGGATGCTGTATTCTTAGCTTTGGAGAGTGCGTTTTTTACCTGTGTGGCTGTTATTACTGGAATTTGGCAATCTTTCGGTATTGAGATGGGCCCTTTAGGGAGTGCGAAGGGGTTGAAGTTTGTACTGAATTGATCTGCCAGGATATTGGCAATATCCTTGCGATCAATATATTTAATGCCATTCTGTTGTAGCTCAGAGCAGATCTGAGCATTGCCATTTAGATTCTTGACATAGCTATAGAATTCCTTGTGATTGGCTTTGAGATCTTTGGCAATTTTATTTTCATAACTAGCTTTGCAGGATTTTATGAGGGATCTCAGCTTCTTACTGAGGCTGGTAAGGGAGTTTTTTGCATTCTGGGATTTTCCTCTTTTCTGCAACAGTTTCTTTCATTTGTTGCAAAGTTTGTTTATGGCAAGGGACCACCAGATTGGCTTCCTTTTTTTGGTGGAGAGCGTCTTGGTTCTATTGGGGATGGCACGATTCATGCACGAGTGGATGTGCTCGTACAGTGCCTTAGTGTAGGATTCAGCAGTGGAACTTTCAGGTCCTGTCTGAAGGGGTATCGTGAAGTTTGTAACTTCTGACTTGAGTAGCATGAAGTTAGCTTTGGAGAAGTTTTTTTATGGAGGTTTCCTTACTGGGGGTTGGGGGTGGGATGTGGATGTCAAGGGTGATTAGCTCATGGTCAGACCTGAGGGGGTGACCATACGTGTGGAGCATCGATTTTCCATGTTGGTAATGTCCAGGTCTGGGATATTGGAGCTCCTGGTGGGACTAAGGATTAGTTGATCCAGGGCTTTGGAATTTATGAATTCCAACAACCGTTGGGCAAAGGTGTTGGTACACGAGTAGTTTTCTCAGTTAATGGCAGGGTAGTTGAAATCACCCAGTATTAGGGTGTTTGGTTGTATCGTAATATTTTCCAGTATGTTTAGAAAGGTGTAGTGAGAATCTTGGGACATGGTGGGGGATCTGTAGCAAGCCACAATTTGGATTGTAGTCTTAACTAGTGTTAGTTGCACCTGGAGAATTTCAGACGCATTGTTTTGGGCAACTAGCCTGGTGTTGTGAATATCCTTGGTGAATATGGACACTCATCCACCTTTAGTGTTTTGGTCCTGGTTTGGTGGCCGAAAAGTGTGGTAAGAGTTGTAGCCTGGTATTGCAGGGGTGCCCTCTGGAGCCTTGAACCAGGTCTCAGTTACTGCACAGATATCGATGTTCTCCATTTTTAGGAGTGCCTCGAGAGAGTGCATTTTGAGGTTTAGACTTCTAACATTGAGTAGCATTACCTTCAGATTTTGTTCTAGCAACATGCAACACTATACTACATAGCTGATACTCCATTCCCAGCACCTCTCTGTACTTTGCATTAGCCCATCAATGACAGCATTTCCTCTTAATTAACCTAGTGACATAACAGTCCTCACACTCCCTAAACACCATCCTTTTCTTTACTAAATCCCAGGTAAATACTGGTTTCACTCTCTCTGCACTTATACCATAAACACTTGCTTCCTCTTATAATGTTGTGTATCTCTTTTACTAACTGTTCTTTCCATTTTTCTTCCACTGCACATTTTATGGCTGTCACAGGCAATCATACAATTATATAAATGAAAACAAATCATATTGACAAATTCTCAGTTACATGCATTCTACTTCCCATATAATCTTCTGTACAGTCATTGTCCTTCCATCATTACATAGCTCACTCAATTCCTCCTTTCCCTTAAACCTCATTCCTCCTTCAAAACATTATTCTGCATGTATTGTTCCCACAGTTGCTATTTTTCTATGTTCATAGGTTCATAGGAGGTTACTAGGCTATTGGGCCTAGGGCCTTTATAAGCCTAGCCATGTTATACCCTTGTTCTCATATTGACCAAGTTGTATGGTGTATATTTGCAGCGCAAGTCTATGATCAGCACCGACTGCCCTTATTCAAGAGGGAAATAGGTGACACCCCCAGGGTAAATTTATGGTCTCCCATCCAGTTGTCTAAGTTATGCTTAAATAAGGTTATTCAGGAGCCCTGTTTTACATGAACTGGGAGTTTGTTCCAGAGGAGTGTCACTCTCTGGGAGACATATCTGTCTCTCGTGCATGTCCTGTTAATGATACAGGCTAGGTTAAGATCCCTAGAGCGAGTGGATCTTGTCCCATTTGACTTATGGATGTGCAGCATTTCCATTAGGGCAGGGTGCGAGACTGCTCTGTAGGCCAGGCACAAGTTGTCTTTCAGCAGCCTACAAGATGCTGAGTACAGTGACAGGGCCTTCAGTCTGTCCATGTAGGTCATGTGTTGAAGGCCCTGAAATTTCTTGATGAGAAACCTCTGAGACCTTTCCAGCTGCTGCAGGTATCTGGTGAGGTACATACAGAAGGGCGCGTTGTACTGTGTTAGTGGTCTGATGAGGAATGAATACAGGGGAGTTATAACATTCTTAGCTCTGGATACAATGCCCTTACTTATGAGATGTGCAACATAGAATAAATAAAAATAAAAAAATAAACAAATAGAAGGCCTTCCTTATCACTGTGGACACATGGTGACTGAAGTCAAGGTTGCTATCAATCTGTGTTCCCAAATCTCTCACCACAGGGTTTGAGCTAGGGGGGGTACTGTTAATATTGTAATTTACAGTCTTCCCCTTTGCTGAAAGGGATGATAATGCATATTTTTGTGTTTACTTTAAGTCTGTGACTTTGGCATCAGTGATTTGTCTGTGTAAGCCCTTTTTGTAGTACGTCAACATCATTGGGGAACTCAGTGATTGCACCCACTTTACAGTCATCGGCGAACTTGGTAAGCCACAGGCCATCTATTTTCACCTACACTTCTGAGAAATAGATTCCAAACAGTAGGGGGCCCAGCACAGTTCCTTGTGGTACACCACTGATAACTCATCTGCTGGTAGAGGTGGAATCCCCAACTTTGACTGTATGCATTCTGTCGGTGAGACAGTTGGCTACCCATCTAGTGACATATGTGTTAATTCCCAGCTGCATGAGTTTCTCAATGATGCCTGAGTGGGGGATTGTGTCAAAAGCCTTGGCTAAGTCAAGATAGGTTGTATGTACTGTTTTGCTTTCATCAAGGGCTTTGATGACATTCTCAAAGAAATCCACCAGGTTTAATAAGCATGATCTACCCTAAAGAAAGCCAGATTGGGTCAGGTCAAGAGTTTGAAGGTCACCTATGTCTTTGTTGATAAGGTCCATGATGATTCTCTCCATGGCCTTGCAGATAAGGCTGGTTAGGCCTATGGGACTGTAGTTCCCAGAGTCAGTTGATGGACTCCTTTGTGCAAGGGAATTACTGTTGCTGTTTTCCACTCTGTTGGGACAAAGTCAGTACTTAGTCTGTGGCTGAAGAGAGTGCCAAGTGGTTCCTCTAGGTCCTGTTTTAGACAATTTAATAGGCAGCATGGGATGTTATCCAGTCCCATAGAGGCTGTGTTTCTGGACGTGGATAGTGCAATTGTAGTTACTAGATAGAGGACTGGTGACAGGTATGCTTTGGGGTATGTCTGGTGGGGACAGGGGTAAAGTTTGTGTCATATCTGTCTGATAGCAGGTTGGTGATTTCCTCAGGGTCAGTATGAGTGGTACCATCAACTACTAGTTCAGCACAAAGCTGGACTTTCCCTTTTAGATTTCTTATGTAGCCAAATAATGTCTTATGATTATCCTCAGCTAGGGATGCTAGTTTAGCTTTATAATTGGCTTTAGAGGACTTTCCAAGATATCTGATTTGCTTGTTCAAGCTGTGGAGGGTGTCTTTCTTCTGCGGAGTCAGTTCCCTCTTGTTCTTAGACATTAGTTTCTTCCTCTTGTTGTATAACCTATTTATGATTGATGTCTACCAGAGTGACTTGTTTTTTTAGTGAGGACCTTGATTTGATACATTCAGCTACAGCTGAGTCTATACATTTGTATCTGTGTTTATACAGGACATCTGTGTACACCTTTGTACAGGAATCATTGTTGACAGTGGTAGCAGTGGGTTTGAAACTATTTATGCCATTGCTTAGGAGGCTATGGTTTGCTTTGGAGAAATTTTTCATCCTTTTTGCTCTTGGGTGGGGGGGGGGTCAGGTATGATTGTTACTTTGAACGAGACTGATTTATGATCAGACCTTACCAGGGAAGGCAACATACAGGGGGTAGTACAGAGACCCCCTATGTTGGAGAGTACTAAGTCTAGGACATTTGAGACCCTTGTGGAGGTGTAGACTATCTGTTCCAAAGCATTTGCATCAACAAAGTCCAGGAACTCTAGGGCGAGTGTTTTTGTGCTTATATAAAACTCCCAGTCGATTGAAGGATGAAATCACCCATGACCAAGATATTTGGCTGTATAGTGAGTGACTCAAGTAGGTCCAGGTAGGCAGAGTGGTTCTTGCAGTTCAAGGTGGGGGACCTATAGGTAACAATGATATGGAAGGGTGGGGTCTTACCTACAGTTAGACTTGGAGTAGCTCTAAGGAGACATACTGTTTGACCATTCTTGAGGTGTATTTGTCTTTAATAAAAATTGATGTACCTCCTTGTTTGGTTCTTTCATGCTCATTTTGAGGTCTGAATGTGTGGAAGGCATTCTAGCCTTGCATGGCTGGGGTGCTTTCTGTGGCCTTGAACCATGTCTCTGCAACTGCACAGATATCAGCATCTTCCAAGGTAAGGAGTGCTTCCAGTGAGGGCAGTTTCCGATTAAGACTCCTAGCATTAAGCAGCATAACCTTGAGTTTGTCTCTAGTGGAATTATTTACTTCTGGAATTTTGTTGTTATGACATTGCCTAAAAAGGCACTATGGGGGAGGCAAGTACCTTTGCCAGTAACCGAAAGCCAAGATGTGACAGGTGAAAACCATCTGTGGCAAAGCAGCATGGCCAGTTGACTGTATATTCCCAGGCTGAGAGATACTGGATCCCCCCTGGACTGACTAGAAGTTAAGCCAATTGTTGAAGGCAATCATTTTTTGTTTATATTGAGGCATCATCCTGGGTGAAGGTACAATACTGCTTAGGGCTAGGGACATACCTGCCTGGGACACATAATCTGAAAGCTTAGTCATGTCTCTCTTCATATAGTCCAGTGAGGTAAGTCTCAAGTCATTCACTCCAACATGGACTATGACAGAGTCATAATGGTACTTGTTGTTGAGAGACTGCGTGCGTGATCTGATGGATCCTAGCACCTCACAGGCAGCTGACCGTGACCTTCTCCTTGTCCAGCCGGGTGAGGGAGACATCTGTAATTTGCTCCTACCCTTTTCTGAGATCTTACCTGCAGTTCTTTTGTCTCTGTTAAAATATATACCACTTCAAATATGGTTGATTTTGACTTTGATTTCCCTTTTCTAATAATGGTTTGTTTTGGCAGCCATGAGAATTAAACTTACAAGGCCATATTATGTCTACGCAATTCAGATCCTGTATCCCAGCTCAAAAAAATTATTTCCTTAATTAATCAATTTGCTCGCCCAGTATTTCTGACAGCGAAGTCTGTAGGAAATTTGTAAAGCCTGCTAACTTATTACACTCAAAAAATATGTTCCGAATTAACTCTACCTTCCCCATCACACCTCCAACATTTGCAATCTACCTGAGGAAAAATTCTTTGGAGTTTGCTTGGGGTATAAAAATACTTATGCAAACACTTTCAAGCAAAAATCCCAAATCTTCTAGACTTTGTTACATTTTTGGGAGCCTTACATATAACTTCCCAATGTTTCTCTGAGAAGTGCTTAACCAGTCCCTTTTCCCAATCTTTTCTGACCCCCTCTGATTGATTCCTATAGTTATCATGCAATATTTTACATGCGCTACTAATTATCCCTTTTCAATAGCAGCTTCTATTTTAGATTCAACTAAAACCTTTACTATTGCTGATCTTTCGCTTAGGATTGCCATATCTCTTTCTGTTTGCATGTACTCTGACATCAGTCCTTGATAGGGAAGGCAGACTCTGTTATCCAAATATATTCTTGGCTGCTTCCCATTTTATTATCAGTGGTGTGAAGAAGAAAGGTGTGATGGTGAAGAAAGAGATAATTGGGAACATATTTTTTGGGAGCTGGCAGACTAAAAATTCCCTTGAGACTACTTTGTCAGAAATACTTGGTGAGTAAATTGGTGTAACTAAGGAAATGTTTTTTTTTTGAGGTATGACACAGAATCTGAATTGCGTAGCCATAGTAAGACCTTGCTATGTTTAATTCTCATCTTCTTTCCGCTGTTCCCATTAGGGGTCATAACAGCGGATCATCCGTTTCCATTTCTTCCTGTCCTCTGCATCTTGCTCTGTCACACCAGCCACCTGCATGTCCTCTCTCACCACATCCATAAACCTTATCTTAGACCCTCCTCTTTTCATGTTACCTGATAGCTTCAACATTAGCATCTTTTTCCCAATATACTCAGCATCCCTCCTCAGCACATGTCCAAACCAATGTAATCTTGCCTCTCTGGCTTTGTCTCCAAACTTTCCAACCTGGGCTGACCCCCTCTAATATACTTATTCCTAATCCTGTTCAACCTCGTCACACCAAGTGCAAATCTTAACATCTTTAACTCTGCCACATCCAGCTCTAACTTTTGCCTTTTTGTCAATGCCACTGTCTCTAACCCATATAGCATAGCTGGTCTCACTACCCTCTTGTAGACCTTCCCTTTCACTCTTACTGGTACTCGTCTGTCACAAATCACTCCTGACACTCTTCTCCACCCACTCCACCCTGCCTGTACTCTCTTCTTCATCTCTCTTCCACACTCACCATTTCTTTGAACTATTGATCCCAAGTATTTAAACTCATCCACCTTCGCCACCTCTACTCCTTGCAACCTCACCATTCCTCTAACCTCCCTGTCATTCACACACATATATTCTGTCTTAGTCCTGCTGACCTTCATTCTTCTTCTCTCTAGAGCATATCTCCATCTCTCCAGGGTCTCTTCCACCTGCTCCCTACTCTCACTACAGATCACAATGTCATTTGCAAACATCATAGTCCACGGGGACTCCTGACTGCTATGTTTAATTCTAATAGCTGTCAAAAAAGCAGTTACTAGAAAATGGAAATCAAAGTCTTAACCAACCATATTAGAAGTAGTGAAAATAGTAACAGTGATTAAAAAAACTGGAAGGGGGATTTTTAGAAAAGGGTAGGAGCAAATTACATAGAAAAAAATGGAATTGTGGGAATGATACATGCAGAATAATGTTTAAGGAAAGGCAAGAATTGAATGAGCCATGTAATGTTTGATTGGCAATGACTGTATAAAAGATTACATGTGATATATAATGTTTCAATTGAAAATATGTCAGTGTGTTTTTTTTTAATTTATATAACTGTATGATTATCTATGTCATAAGTGATAATTCCTTAAAGCTATTTTTTGTTAAAAAAACACTACTTGATGGACTCTGATAGGAAACATATGACCTCCACCCTTCTACTTCCGAATCTCCTCTGCTCTGCCCCTATATTCACCAGCTATACAAGCTCCCCAGCTATCCAAATCAAACAATGTTATAAAAGAAAGCTACATTTGCAGCTAACCTTTATCATAGAACATTATCGGTTAGAGCTACCTCACTACCGCCATTGCACTCAATTTCTTATCATATATAACCTTATCAGTAAACCTAAAAACTGTTCCTCCTTAATTAATTTAAACCAGCAATACTCTACCTTTCAACCCTTACAATCTTAAAAGAATCTCATTAGTTACTTCTAAATCTATTAGTTCTGCAGGTGATTCACTACACTGCAACTATGTAGCCAAAAGCTGAAATTCCAGTCCTGTCTCATTAAAACAAATACATTTTCTAAAGGCCTTCAAGTCACTACTTAAATATCATCTATCTAAAACATGACTCTGTCTCCATTCCTTTCCTGTCTAGCTACTTTTTTTCACTTTTTTCTCTACATTATGCTAGCAGGCACCTGTCCAAGCTTCCTTCTCTACAGCCAGTATATTACAACATGCTGACAGACAGGCACTCATCCTACTTTTTCTTCTGTTCTTCTCTCTTATCTCTATCATTTCTCTCATGTGTTCTATACCCCTCTAAACATAACTTCTCATCCAAACTTCACTTAATGTCTGATATCGAGGTGTTATTCTTTTGTATGTTAATGGTGATATTTTATTGATGTATCCTGTTTGCTACATACAGAGCTTTCCTTCCCGGGACTCCACTGAAAAGGAGGTTTTGTACCAGATGGAATTTCCTGGAAAACAAAAGCAGTAAGTAAGTAAGTATGTATGTATGTAAGTAAATATATAAGTAAGTATATAAATAACAAGCACAATTAAATGTATCAAAATGAATCAATCAGCTTGTATCCTACTATCTCTCTTAAAATCCAAGAAGAGATCAGTTGTGATTAAGTACTTAAAGGCTAACCCTAACATTTCAATATGTAACTGAGGCAGGTGTTGTGGCAGTTCATTCATACCTAGACAAGAATATAGACTTCCTTTGATTGCTCACATTACATATCACAGCACTTTAACTTATTAACACTGGTTAAATAAATCTGCAGTCACCCCACTTGCTAAGTTAACAGAATTGAAAAGGTTTACATATAAATAATGCTTATTGTGCTATTTCCCTCTCTGGGCCCCTCTATGGAGTTATAAATTCTGAGATGGCATTTCTTAAGATTAGCCCAGCTGCATTTTTGGACAAAACTACTTCATTTGTTTGATACCTGTCAATGTAATTGTACTGTCGAACAGGTATAACCCCTGCACAGAGCTAGTAGATGCAATTTTTCAATCAACAATTCAGTAATGTTAATGCTCAGTGTCAAGTTTTTCACAGTCTACAGTTCTGAATGGGTATCTTCTTCTTCTTCTTCTTTCGGCTTTTTCCCGGTGGGGTATACACGGATCACCTGTCCGCACAGTGAATGGCAGTGGAGTTTTTTTTTGTGTGTGCCCGGCCCCCCCCCAGTCCAAGACCACACAAGGCACTCACATGCACACCTAGGAGGACATGCAGACTCCGCACAGAAGGCACCCCAGCCGAGGATCGAACCAGAGAACCTCTTGCTGTGAGGCAGCAATGCTAACCACTGCACCACCGTGGCCGCCCCACAGTTCTGAATGGGTATAACACACATAATTAAATACATTGTGAAATTTGGGTGTTACTTTCATTTGCACTTTGTTCTTAGCATTCTGTTATATGTATTTTTATTTGCAGTCTGATATACATATAGGGTTCATTGCCTGCTAAAGGTTAATCCTGACTGATTATGTCTAATCCTGTAATGTATGCACCATCTTAGTTTTTGCTGTGATAATCAAACTACCACTAAAATTGCTTACCACTCCTTTCAAAAAATTTAGATACAGCAGCATACTTTTGCATTTCTTTAACAGTATGTTCATCTAGTGTATTTAATAATCATTGTACATTACTGTATACATACTGTAACTCTTTCTATGTATGATATATACAACCCCTTTACAATAAATGTATTCTGTGAACTTATGTTTCAGCTTTGACCTGGGTCCATGATTGAAAGGGATTATGTACCAGTCCACCTCCCCAGTTAACAATTAATGAAATAAGAAAATCTAATTAAATGTCTTCTGTGTTCCTTGAATGAAAAACAAAATTCAGCACTAAACATAAATAAGGCCATGCTTCTTGACTAAAATATCATTTTGCTGAGTAAAGATTTACAAATTAAATGTTGTTCATCAGATTCAGAAAATTAGAATACATGTAGCACAGACTTTTAAATCTTCCCTCTAAAATCACATAATTAAAACAATCACATGATTAACATTAATATTAATAAAATGAACTATGGTGTTAACCTTATTAAATAAAATAAAAAATAAGTGTACAGAAAATATGCTTTCCTACTGGTAGGAGTAGAAAAATGGGTTAGCTAATCAGAAGGAATAATATTACCACCCAATAGTCAGAGTGTTTGGTGTCTGAAACTACCAAAAGATATGAAATGTCAAATAATTTTAGCAGCTTTTTCTGTTCAAATCACTTGTAAATTACATTTTTCTTGTGAATTGCACATTGCCATCACTTTAAATAAATGCTGAGTGTTTAACTTCCACTTTAATTTGTGTTTGCCTTTGTATAAACCAGATGGATTAAGAGTTTTGCATTTTTCTTCTTAAAAGAACTTTGTTAGCTTTTTAACTGTCTAGATGAGACTCTTTAGTTGGGGAGGGGATGTTAGAAAATTGGATCCAATCTGTAAAATGCTGTAATACATTGATTGTACAGGCCATGTGATATAGTAAAAACTGGAAGTCTGATATGAGGCATTTCTTAGAAGGTAAGGCTGGGTGGCAGTTGTTTAGAGTTCAAGAAGCTATGGGTGTTTAATATAGCAATAACCCACGCCTGGGTGTGGGTAATGCTAAATTTACCCATGGTTGGCGTGGTTTGGTCCCGAGGGCGAAGCCTGAGGGACCAAACAAAGCCAACCGTGGGTAAATTTAGCATTACCCACACCAGAAGTGGGTTATTGCTATTATACCATGACATTATTTAAGAAAAGAAACTATTACTTTTCTTAAATAATGGCATAGTATAATGCCTGTTTACTGCCCTTCCGCAGATGTCTGGCATCCGCGGCAGTTCTGATGTACTGGCGCCTCGCGGTACATCAGAGTTGAGCAAAACGGAGAAAGCAAGATCTCCGTTGCTTTTAGTGTTCGCTATGTTAAATGAGTTTAACATAGCGAGACAGTTAAAATAAGCAACAGACATCTCTGTTGCTTATTTTAAAACTGTCTCGCTATGTTAAACTAATTTAACATAGCTATAAAAAGCAACGGAGATCTTGCTTTCTCCGTTAACACAAACACTGTCTCGCTATGTTAAATGTGTTTAACAAAGCGAGACAGCTTTAAAATAAGCAACGGAGATCTCCGTTGCCTATTTTAAAGCTGTCTCGCTATGTTAAACCCATTTAACATAGCGAGACAGTGTTTTAAAAAAACGAGTTATACTAATGGAAAAAAGTCCGGGCGACCGGACCTTTTTCCATTAGTATAACTCGATTTACAACGGGCACGCTGGCCAATCAGCGTGCACGTTTTGGGGGGATCATGGTATAATATTCAATAGCTGTATACAGGGGTGCCCAATTAAAAGCATGTGGTTGTTTTACATTTATTTATTTATTTTAAGTTATGATAGTCTAACATAGCCAGCAAAACATTCATAAGATTGTTGGGGCAATATTAAGAAAATGTCCTCTCAGAATTTACGATAATAGCTTCCTCTTATTACAAGAGATCTGGACAACAGGCAAATAATGGGGGAACAAATGCCCCAGACTAAGGGTAGAGTTTAAAAACTGCCCTTCTAAATGTATAGCATTGATTGAATAACAGGTTTTGCATTAGCATGCATTTTCTGAGGATATGAAATCTGAAACTCAGTTTGTCATTATTAAGTGAGTTCAACCCTCATTGATTTGCTACAAATACTGAGGAACAGACCAAAATATGAGGCAGAAATGAGGACATTCTGTGAATATCTGGACAGTTGAGAGGTATGATGGCATTTGATATCCATATAAGAGTTACTTGACCTTAGTTGTTAGTAAGATGTGCATTAATAATGTTTAGACATTTTTATTACTTTGACTTCACCCAGATGCTTCTTGACTCACATGTTTTACTGGTTAGGTGACTATTGTAAATAGGTTTCTTATGTAACAAGTTTTCCTTTTTGATCTGCTTATTCTGATTCTTTTTCTGACACAAACTAATGTGCCCTGCTTTTCAACATTACATGAAAATGCTTCCTCTTTTGCTTTCTAGCAAGCATGCCTCAGGCAGTCATGTTGTAAGACTGATTCCTGAAAAATTTTTAAAGCCAGTCCTTCATTTTCTGTTTTGTATCAAAAATAATTAGGAATCCAATCTGCCATTCTAGAGGCTTTCAAGAAGACTCTGATTCACAAAGTTTCTGAGATTTAGACAGCAGTTAATTGTTGAGTTAAGTGATACATGTCATATCTAAATATCTGCTGCTCTTTGACTGTAATATACTTCAGAACTGTTGTGATAAATTTATTTATTGATGTAGTTGAGTTATTGTATTATATCCAAGGTTCATGGAGTCTAATGATTTCAGTGCTAGACAATGACGAGCATTGTAGAGACATGGTAGGGTATTGTGACAAAAATGTTAATTTGGTTTTCTTATATATGCATGCATGAATACTGATAAAAGTTTTGTTTCATAACCTTGCCTTCTTTTGTTATTTCAACTTGACTCACTCTGGAAATATTTTACATTCCTTTTTCTGGAAATATCAAGGTGACCATGAGAAAGTCAAGAAATTAAGCATTCATCAACACATCAGTGTTTATGAGTGTAGCATTATTTTTGAAATTTGTGATATTGACTTGTAATATGTTGATATATGAGATGTCTGCACAGCCCACAGTGTCTTTACATACATTATTTGCTTCTTGCTAAACAAATGTTAGAAAGTACTTTGCTGCTAAAAAGATTGACAAGCTGGAAATTTTATCTGTTTATTCTAAAGAACCAATTTAAAGGGAAAAAACACTTAAGTGGTATCCAATACAGGATTAAAACAATGTATATAATGATCCTAGGTACAAAACTGGTCCAGTAACAAGCTAGAGATGATAGTCGATACTATAATCTACAGCAAAGAAACTAAAATAACAAGAGGGGCAATCCAAGACTCATTTATCAAGCAATTTCTCTTCACTGTCAAAAAGCCCGACATTATAAAAAAGTGTGAGAAATATAACTGTTTACAAATTACACAAGACTCTATAACAGGCTTCATAGGTTCATAGGTGTTTACTAAGCTGATGACCACAAAGGCCTTTTAAGCCTAACCATGCATCCCAAATCTCTGACAAGTTCTGATACCCTTGATAAGTGTAAGCAGGGACTTGAAAGATGAACCATTTACAGGTTACCTGTGTCCATTAGAGACATAGGTGCCAAATCAAGAATTAATTTCTGGTTTCCCATCCAATTGTCAAAGTTGCACTTAAATTGGGTTAGGGAGGAACTCTATTTTACATGGATGGGGAGCCTGTTCCATAGACGTGGTAGTCTCTGGGATACATACCTATCTCTCCAGCAGGACCTATTTATATCACAGGCAAGGTTTAAGTCTTTAGAGTGTGTAATTCTGGTGCTGTTTGTTTTGTGGATATGCAGGAAGTCCAGAGTGGGGTCTGACAATGTCCTGTATGCTGGGCATAGATCTCCCCTCAAAAGCCTGTAGGAGACAGAATACAGAGATAGGCCCTATTAAAGATGTGCTTGTCTCTGTGGCAAACAGGAATGGAAACATGAAGAGGACCAAGTTGAATCCTGTGCATCCAGGTTAGTAGGGGGAAGGGGTAATGCTCACACACACAGGGGCATACTAGGTGGTAAGATTTCTGTAGTGGAGACTGGAGAAACCACCAACAGTAGAGGGACACCCTTCACTTTAGCCCATTGTATGTCTCCTCCCTGATTCTCTGATGAGTGCATGCAGGGAATAGTGCAGCATATAAAAATCCAAACTGCCCCTGATGGTTGTGTAAATGTTGACCCCTGTCAGTTGGTTTTTGCCCCCATAGTGAGAAATGAATAAGCTGATAGACTGAGACAGGATCTGATATCGACTGGCTTCAGGGTAAAGATGACAAAAAAAAAAGAAAAGAAAGATATTATTAAAGATGAAAAGGGCAGCACCTTTCACAGGACTGCAAATAATTAGGGCAACACAAATTAAAGATTTAGAGAGTATGGCTTGGATGTGATGTAAAGAGGCACTTTTTATGGAGAAGGTTGTAACGTGTGCAATCAAAATTATTTTGGAATTCAAAAATGTATGGTATAGCCCAGGGGCAGCCCGTGCTATCGGACTGCCAGACTGCAGCCCCCTCAACCTCAAAGTGCTGATAAAATAAAATGGAAAAAAAGTTTTAAATTTTGCGGACCTCGCATGTGCACTGCTGCTGAGACAGTCTAGTGCATGGAGCATGCGTACGGCAGTCCTGATTGACAATCATGGACAGGAGCGCTCCCACAAGTCTATGGAGTTTTAAACTGCATAGACTGCCTGGGAACTCACTGGGGAAATGTGTCTGGGTCAGACTGCAACATCGGCAGTCAGGGGAAGGATCGGATTGGAGTTTGCTGCAGGGGAAGATCTCGCGACGGGCAGGGTAAGGATCTGGATTGGAGTTCATGACGGGCAGGGTCGGATTTGCGCGGGATTTACTTACTGGATGTATGGTGGCTGCAGTCTCGTCGGGATTTACGTACTGGATGTATGGTGGATTTGTGGAGACAGGGATTTACTACAGGACCAGGTGTGTGTGTGTGTGTGTGTGTGTGTGTGTGTGTGAAAATGCCTCAGCTGGGATGTACTGGTGATTAGACTCATGGTGGTGTGGTAGGGAATACCTCAGGCTTGAAACCTGTACCTTGTATGCAGGTGTTAAAGACCTGAATTCCCTACCCATCACCATTTGTAAAAAAATTGCAGATTTTTGCCTCATATTTGATCTGATCTATTCCTCATAATATCTGTGGTTTTTAAATATTGCAATGCTTGAAATTTGATGGTGCAGTGGTAGCATTGATGCCTCACAGCTGTAGGTTCTTGGGTTTGGTTCTTGGCTGGGGTGCCTTCTTTGTGGGGGTCTGTATCTTCTCCCTGTGTTTGTGTGGGTTTGCTTTTGTGTCCTCCCATGTTACAAAGACATGTCTGCATTATTTCTTCCTGGGCCTTTGCCGAGAATTGTTTTTTTTTTGTTCCAAGTCAGACTGTCCTGATTAACAAATGTTAAATAAAATTGACAGGCATTTGAATTTCAGACTTCAGGTTTCTGAATGTTTAATTCCTTGCATATTTGATGGTGCAGTGGTAGTATTGTTGCCTCACAGCTATAGGTTTTCTGGTTTGATTCTTGGCTGGGGTGCCTTCTGTGTGGAGTCTTCATCTCCTCCGTGTGTTTGTGTGGATTTGCTCTGGTGCCCTGTCATTTTACAAAGATGTGTCTGCAGTATTAATCCCTGGGTCTCTGCTGAAAATTGTTTTTGTTCTGTCAGCAGTAAAATTGACAGGCATTTGAATTTCAGACTTCATGTTCTTCAGAATACATAGTAACACAACCTTTTTTCTAGCAATTTTCTAAGTTTATAAGATGAATATTTGAAATTTGTCCCTATTTTTGGGACTGTATTCCCCCATTATTGGCTTCTTCCAGGTTTTTGTGCTAAGGTTGACAGCTATGGCAAGAACTGAATTCACTGAATATGTTTGAGGGCTGTATTCCCTCATTACTGGGTTTGTCCAGGTGTTTTGTACTAAGAGGTTGACAGCTATGGTGAGAACTGAATTCACTAAATGATAGCCATTTAAGTTTCAGTCTTCCTCTCTTTTACAAAGCAGCTGATGTGGCGTAATGGTATGTTACTCTGACTGTTTTGCTCAGGGACCTTGACAGTAAAATGTACGGTGGTAACACAACATTTTATTCTAGCAACTTTTCAAGATTATACAAGCAATGTTTAATGTGTCCCTGGTTTTTGGGCTTTTGACCCCCCCCCCAATACATTTTGGCTTTTTCTAGTTTTCTTGTGCTGCGAAGTTGAGATGCAGTTGAGTATTGAGTAGATTTTACAAGGAGCTGAGAGCTGCAGGGGAACAGAAGTTTAGTGTTTTGCCTTGTTAATAGCACAACAGGTTGTGTACTTGCTTTTGATGCAGAAGGCTGTGGGTTCTACTCCCACAAGGGGTGGATGCTGCCGTACTGAGAATGTTCTCCTTGGTGAAGATACTAACTATGAGTCTGTTATCAGTTGGCCATCCATTTCCTCTTGCAATATTATTACTAGCTTATCATTTTTTAATGTAATATAGGCAATTTATTCCTGAGGGGCAACAGACACTTTATTTTTCAATGAAACCATGAAACATAAAGGTGATTGCTAGCAGCAACCTCTTCATTAGTTACAGATTTACAGATTTCTTTAATGTGGAATTATTTAGATGACTTTTACTTCAGAGATTGTGCAGATTTACTGATAATGGACTGTAGAATTGTGCATATTTACTGATAAAGGTGGACTGTAGAATTGTGCATATTTACTGGTAATGGACTGTAGAATTGTGCATATTTACTAATCATGGTGGACTGTAAAATTGTGTATATTTACTAATAATGGTGGACTGTGGAAGTCTGAGTAGACTTTTTTATGATAAATGTTCTGAACTGGGCAGTTTTGTCATTATGGGGGCATACGTTGTGTTTTATTGCTTACTGGAAAAATGTTCAAAATAAATTTAAAACACCCTCTAACAACTGTACTGTATTCTACAAGGAATATAATTTTAGTACAATGAGGAAGGTGTATCAAAGAGCACATGTATGTTTCATATGCAAGGGGCCTATGATTTGAAAACAGCCCAAAATTAATCTTTATCTGCCACTGGCAAAATGTATTTTCTTTGAATGTGGGTTTCAATGCTGTTTCAATGAATGTGAGTTTCAAGGGCAGAGAAGTTTTAATGCTAAGTTTTCATTGTGAGACTGCATTGCTTTGTTTAGCAGATGACTTAGTGTTTGTGCTGTAAAATATAAAATAAAACTTTCAAATGAAGTCCAACTCATCATAGAAGTAAAGCAGTATGCACATTAGTGTTTATGGTAAATGGAGTGAAATAGCCAAGTAATGGTTCATTGGAATGGCTGCAGAGGCTCCATTCAACCATGATTTTGTCAGGGGGGAAGGGCAGCAAACTCAGACAGGCCCAGCTGAACTATACCTCCCAACTGTCCATATTTTCAAAGAATGAATAGATTTTTGCTTCTTATTTTTGGTTTGTTCTTCATAAAATTTGTAGTTTTCTGGCAAATCATTTTTAAGTCACTAAATAATGATACACTGAGTTTCAGACTTCATAACCTTCAGAAAAATGCATGTTAAAGTAAGAGCTGTTCTATCAACTGTCTCAATTTATACAAGAACAATTTTTAGTACTGTTTATATGTGCCCCCAATATATTTGGCCTTTTTCAGATTTACTGCATTAACAGGTTGAGAGGTACATGCAAATAAATTGCTTTATAGAATTAGGCATAGCCAACCTCTCAACTATCCCCGATTTTGGCTGAAAATGTTGCTCTTCCCCCTAATAATCCCTCCGCAAAATAGCAATTTTGGAAGAAAACATGGAGGGTTTACAATTAAGAAATAACTGTAATAATCAAAGTTATAGATTACTTGAAATGCATGTAGATTCTTTTATTTTGTCAGCTGCTCAAGGTAGCAGTACTAATATTAAAGTGTCCCTTCTTTGACAGGTTCCCAGCTGTATTGTGTCCATTTTATATTTTTGCATCACATTTTTGGTCCATTTTTCATAAAATTGTGTTTTTTGGCAAATTAGTGACAAATCACTAAAGACTGGTTAGAAAATGACAGACATTTGAGTTTCAGATTTTATACCCTTCAGAAAATTCATACTAATGCAAGACCTATTCTATTATCTTTCTAAGTTTATTAGAGCAATATTTAAAAATTGTCCTTATTTTTGGGCCTTTGTCCCACTTCTGTGTATGGCTTTGTCCAGATTTCTTGCTCTTGAGCTTGAGAGGTATGACAAATGTGTCAGGGCCATCACAGTCAGCCAGAGACATTTCAAATTGTGACATACTTGTTGCACCCCACTCCCCCATGTAGTGACTCTGGATGTGTCCAAGCAAGGCAAGGAGTAGTTGTGTCTACCTTGGATTGGGAGGACACACTGCATAAGTACTACAGTGGCTTTTCATCTGTCCTTGATTTTGCAGAATGGTCTGGTTTCTGTCATATTTTTGTACTGTTGATTTATGCTTATTACTCAGATTTATGCTTATTACTCAAAGTGCCCGTTGCTCTGTGTTTAAGTAGCAATGCTTTAATGACCATAAGGTAATCTTGTCTGAGATCGTAAGATGCAAGTAAGCTTTAATAAGCATACTGTTAAAGAATTGTCAACATTGAAAGCCTTTCTGTTGTTGCCATGCAGAGAATACTTGACTAGATAGGGTATTAAAGGACAGGATTCCATTATTTTAAAAAGCTCATTACACTTGTTGGAGACTTCCAGTCATCTCTACAGACTTTACCCGTAAACTAAACAGAATGCCAATCATGTGTGGTCCATAACCTGTACAGTAATCCTTTAAGCAATGTATCTTGAGCTTGTTTCTTGTTTGCTTTTCATTTTTTACTTTGATCATGTTTTCCCCATGAAACAAGTTGTCAGGCAGCAGGTCTTTTTTGGATAAGAAACATTTTTACAAGTGGGGGCATCACAGAGATTTCTACTTTCAGCATGTTACTTGGTACTTTAATAAAGCTGAATATATTATAATTAGAACTGCAGTGCAGGGATAAGTGGTTTGAGTTGAGTGCTTCTGGTTTTTCTTATACTTGATTTTGACTGGCATTCCAGTAATGTATTTAAAAAGTAATTTATTTTTTCATGCCTCACAACCTTTTGTTTCCATCTAGATATTAAGTAAGCTGTCATGCAGCCAATGCATTGAAATATTTTTATTCTTCTACACTTATTTTTGTCTTGATTGGACTTTCATAATGATGGTTTGCCACCCAGGGCAGCGTATTTAATTAAAGTTAGTTTTTGTGGTTTTGAGCATAGCTCCTCCCCTTTATAGTTGGCCACACCCCTCCCCCTTGACCCCACCCATTCAGCTGTCTCCTGCAGCCCCCCTGTGATTTGAAGTCACCAGCCACCACTGGTATAGCCTTAAAACAATTTTAGTGGGTGTAGGAAAATGTATGATAGTGATTACCATGTGATTGCTATGTACTGATTATAGAAGTCAATGAGAAAAGTAGGTGGTCCAAGTGACCCTTGGTTGTAAACAAATTCTACATTTCAGAGAAACTGGACTCTGTCAGGAATTGTGAATCTCCACTTCTGTAAAATGTAATATATGGCCCTACTTCCTTAGCACAAAACTCAAAACACAAATCATGAGTATTATTAATCAAAAATAACAAGTGAGAACAAGTTCAATACATTTAGCTGTGTTAGTGCTTGCAGATTACTTTATCTTAAAGGGTTTGATTTGGAGGTTGACACCCAAATGTATGCAAGAAAAAGGTCATTTGTAGTATTGAACTCACACACAGGCATATGTATACGTGCACACAATCAGACACGTGTGTGCACACACAAGATACACACGCAGACTCAGATGTTTCTTTTTCTATTCTTTTTTTAACTTACTTTTTAAACTTTACTCTTGCTAAACAGCAGAGTGCTGTTTAGCAAGCACAAAACATGGCAGATGTTTGCTTTTTTTCACTGTCTGAGCTATACAGCAACTTAATGTGCTGCTGTGAAGCGGCAGACTTTTAGTGGGCATTGCCTATACATTAACACCCTGCTGGAGAACATTCATTCTCCAATCAGAGTGATGATGTACAGGTCACCCATTCCCTAATTAACCATAGCAGAGCTTTTACAGAAAAAAAGGTTAATGCATTTATTTGACCCTAATCTTGACATTCAGTCATCACAACCACGTGCTCAAATATTTTCTGCTATTGACATGCTTATTTGACCCTCATCATAACATTCAGTCATCATGACTGACTGCAGATCATATATGCCTTCTCTGTACAGTGCATACAATGCAAAGTGGAAGAGAAATAAGAAGTCTGAGACATGATCATTTTGTTTCAGAGTATGTGAAGCTGCTGGTAAAAGATTGCACTACACAGCAGGTAACTGTTATAGCGATTTTAACCCACTGTTGCAGTTGGATAAACTTTTTCAAGAACATATACAAAATTAAACTTCGCACTTAAGTGCTTCCTGAATTGGGACAACGTTTCTTAAGAACAAAGCATTAATTCAGATGAGCACTATTGCTCCTGATGTGCAAAATCCTACAAGTAAAGAGAGTGACTTGGGAAGAGTGAGAAATACATTTTCAATGTACTATACTCAAGCTGATCCCGGAAAGATGTGAAAATATGAAATTACTAGAAGGAACCCAGGTAGAATGTATGTATTATTCCCCAATAACTGGGTTAGACTGGACAGAAATTATATTTTACATGAGCATGGGTACTTTTCAAAGATGTGAAATAAACCCAGTAACTATTTCAGATCATGCACTAACAATAAAGCGTAAAATAAAGATGCAAAGTAATCAAATAAAAACGAGACACTGGTGCTTACCTATTAAAATGTAAGGAATTTAGGAAATGGGTAGTGGAAACAATAAAAGAGTTGAAGATACAAATTTCTTCAGCAGGGATAGTTGCAGAACGGAATAAAATGAAAACGGATTTTAAAATATGAGAGAAATTAGAGAGAAAGAGATATGGAAAAGAAATAATGTGAATTATTTAGATGGATTATAAAAGGTTAAAGTATTGAAAATGAAGGGAGACCTCACAGAACAAGAAGAGGAACAATTATTGAGTACTAAACGAAAAGTATGGAACTATTAGGATAAAATGCATTCGATTAGAATGATCGCTGTTAAGTATTTTTGAAAGCAACCCCATGACACAAAAACTATTAGCACAACAACTTGGGCAACAGAAAATAGAAAGGGGGATTGCCAAACTATGAAAGCGTATGACTAGAAGAACAACCATAGACCCTAAAGAGGTATGAGAGATATTTCTAAAATTCTGTGAAAATCTACAATAGAACAGAGGAATGGGAAAAAAGAAGACAAAAATGGAAATATTCATGTAATACTTAAATGTGTCAAGGTCAGAGGAAGATGAGGATCCAGGAATTAATAGCTATGATGACAAGGAATGAGATAAAATGCTCATCTATAATCAATCAACAGGGAAGTTTCCAGGAACATATGGTATTCCTATGGAAGTATTGAAGCAAGGGAAGAAAAAAATGTTAAAGATCTGGAAGGCTAGGTTTAACAATATTTTAAAATGAGGACAGTACCAGCATCTTGGATGAAAGCTGTTGAGGCTGTACTACCCAAAGAGGACAAAGACCTTTTAAACCCAACGTATTATATACTAATGACAATGATGAACCATAACGATGAAGTGTTTATGTCTATACTACCTATAAGGATACCTAAGGTGTTTCCAGAGTCTGACAGATATGGATCAATTTGGTTTTGTGGAGAGGTGGCAAACATGTTATAACACTAACAGAATGATGACAATCCACAGCAAAGCAGAGTGCAAGAAGATGCTGCTGCTGTTGGCAGGTCTTGGATGCAGAGAAGGAATTCAGTAGAGTTAGTTGGGATTTTATGACTAGAGCAATGACAGCATTTGCATTTCCTGAGAGAATACTAGGGTTAATTAGGAATATATATGAAGGGTCAGAGGCAAGACTCAAAGTGAAAGGGTTCCTTTTAGACAAGCATAATTTGAACACAGAATCAGGCAGAGATGCCATCTTTCCACTTAATGCCGTATACTTATAGCCATTGGCAAAGAAAATAAGGGGCTCACAAATTCGGGGGTATAACTGGCATGGTGCTCAAGAAAAAAATGAGCAATTAACATATCTGCCTGGTATTTAGCTCAACTGTCTACACATATTACCCTCTCTGCAGTTAGTACCTACAGTATGCCATTAAATGCATCTGTGTTGTACTATGTCATGGTGTTACTCTGATTTTTTTTTATGTTAGGCATTTCTACATTCCTTGTAAATAACTTAATACTTACCAAATTTCTCGAACATATTGTCAACAGTTAAAAAAAGAGATTGAAAAACCTAAATATGTGGATCATTCAGACACAGAGGAAGATGACAAGCAAAAACATGAGGTGTGTCATATTGCATTTGATAATAAAGGAGAGGATGAGTGGATTTCCTTACAATAGGGATGTGCCCCCCCTACTCTGGTATCTTTCCTGACTACCTTTAAAAAGGGTCGAGATCGACGACCACTGATTGATATTTGGGTAGAGGGGTCACTGTGGAAAAATGTCTTAATAGACACAGGAGCAGCAGTATCTGTCACAAACAGACAGTTACCAGCAAATCCTATAAAAAAGGTTTGCATTTCAGCATTTTAATGGCACAGGATGCTATGCAGTGAGTAGCCAAAATGCGAACATAAAGTTTAGTCAAGAGGGACAGACATGGAAGGGTGCATTTTTAATGCATCCATCTTGCTCAAATACCATTATTGGTATGGACATTCTAGGGCCTTTGGGCATAGTAATTGATTTACCTAATGAAATTCTGTGGATGGGAGAGAAACAACAAAGAGAAGAAGAGCAAAGTACAGGTTGCTATGCAATCTCTCTACCTGACAAACCTGAAAAGCCTACAGGCTATGTAAATACAGACAGTGAGGATGTATGGAAGCATTTACAACAGCAATTCCCAAATCTATGGTCCAAGGGTCCCAGTGATTGTGGGAAACTAGAAAGCCCAGTAGGGATAGGAAGTGATCAGGACTATATACCACCTTTTCAAAAACAATATCCTATTCCTAGGGAAACAGAAGAACATATGTAAAAATGTATTGCAGAATGGGAAAAAGAAGGGATTATACAAAAGGACAACAGTCCTACAAATTCACCAATCTGGCCAGTTAAAAAAAAAGATGGTAGTTATTGTCTTGTTATTGATTTACGGAACATTAATCAATATACTACTCCTAGAGCATATTTGATTCCAGGAGTCCCAGAGATGGCTGCACATATTAAGCCACAAAGTAAGTGGTTTACAGTAATAGATTTAGCAAATGGCTTTTTTGCAGTACCACTCAGGAAAAAATATTGGGCAAGATTTGCCTTTACATTTAAAAACCAGCAATATGTGATGACAAGGTTACCACAAGGGTTTCAAAATAGTCCAGTTATTTTTCATCAGACAGTAGGATCCATTCTACAACATTTGAAAAAGGATGATTCAGTAATACATTACAATGATGATATTTTAATTCAGTCAGAAACAGTAGAGGAGCATTTACTGCTTCTTAAGAGAGTTTTTCATACTCTACAGCAAGCAGGGTTTAAGGTTAAAAATGAAAAAATTCAGTTTATGTCACAAGAAGTTAAGTTTCTAGGTACTATTATAAAACCAACAGGAAGGTCTCCTTGCCCTATATGTGTACAAGGAATTTTACAAATGGAAAAGCCACTGACTATAGCAGACTTGCATAAATTCATGGGAATCATGACTTACAATAGGGAATTTATAGAGGATTATGCAGCCGTGGCTGCTCCCCTATACAAAATGATACAGGAGCAAAAGAACTCCACCTTTTTAGAGTGGGGATCTCATGTAGAGGAGGCATTTTCACAAATAAAAGTAAAACTAGCACAAGCTACAGAATTAATAGCACCCACACCAAGGTTACCTTTTGTGCTACAAGTAGCAGCAGGAAAAAAACACTGTATGTGGTACTATTACAGGAATGGCCACATGGTAGCGACAACAGAATGAAAAAAACATTATGCCAAGTCACTTTCTGTAGCAGGAAGATGACTCGAGTGGAACTGGGCTACCATCCATGTATACAGCAATTATTAGCCATTTACTGGGGTATTAAACAAACTGAATATTTGACCGTATTTTCTAGCATTATAGTACAAACACCACATCAAGCAGTAAAAGCTCTGATAGACAGTTTTGAAATGAATAAAATTACAGATGGTATTAGTCAGGCAGTCTTTGTAAAATGGATGGCACTTTTTGGAATGAAAACTATTACTATACAGACAGGGGACAAATACTATTTGTCAAACCACAAGGGATACTAAGGAAAACAGCATAACTGTTTAGAAAAGATAATGTCACCTGATGTGCAATTTTTAGCATCTGATTTTGATCACTTTAAGCCATCCATCTTTGTGGATGGAGCACAATATTGGGACCAAGGCAGATACTGGACAGGATTTGCCGTAGTTCCAGAGAATCCACAGCTAGGTTCTCCTGAGCTAATCAAGTTACCAGGGTATATATCAGCTCAAAGAGCTGAACTGGAGGCAGTACTGTATGTGCTAAAGTATTACAATCCTGTTAAAATTTTTTCAGATAGTGCGTAAATTCTTTAAGACTGCATATGGAAACCTGGGTAAGGCGAGGATTTGTGGATAGTGTAGGTAAACCATTATGACATGCTGAAGTATTAAAAAACATATATAAAGTTATAACAATGTCAAAACAACAAGGACAGTATAGCATCTTAAAAGTAAAAGCACATCAAAAGCCAACCAGTGAAACTTACAGGTTAAATGTGTTAGCTGATACTTTGGCAAAACAAGCAGCACAAAATGGAAAAGAACTTCCAGAATATGAGTATGCCAGTGTAGAAGTTAGTGTCTTAAAAGAGTTAGATAAAGAGTCAATAGAAAAAGACCTTGTAAATATACAAAAACAACAGGGCTTAAAAGAAGAAACCGATCAATGCAGATTAGCAGGCATACCACCAAAGGAGTACTATGCATACACCACCTCCAAAGGGTTACAGTTGCCATATGTACCATTTCAGTTGGCACGCCAGTTGGTCAAGTTAAATCACTAAATACTGGGCCATATAGGAACTGATAAGTTATGGGCAGTTGTAAAAGAATAGTATTGGAACCCAAATTTAAAAAAGGTCTGCAAGCTGATTGTAGAAGAATGTTTAATCTGTCTGCAGGTGAATGCTAAAAGCAAAAGGCCTCAGTTACATCGAGTACAACCAGCAGATGGGCCATGGTATGCAGTTCAAATAGATTATGCAGGTCCATTACCAACAACAAAGGGAGGTTACAGGTATCTACTAGTAGTAGTGGACGTCTTTTCAAAATGGGTAGAAGCAATTCCTACCAAAACCATGACAGCAAAGGCAACAGCAGAAGCCATATGGAAAAATGGGATGGCCACGGGTCATAGAGTCAGACAATGGCCCACAGTTTATTAGTGATCTCATTAAACAAATGTGTAATTTGTTAGGCATACAGCAAAGGTTTCATGTACCATACCATCCACAATCTAATGGCATTTTAGAACGTATGAATCGGACATTAAAAGAACGCCTAAAAAAGCATGCTTGGAAAAGGGCAATACACGGGTACATCATCTGCCTGGTATTTTAATGGGTATTCGAGCAACACCAAACAGCAAAACAGGTATTTCCCCATATGAAATAATGACAGGCCACAAAATGCCCATAGAATTACCATTTGACCCAGATTTACCTAATGGTAGAACCATGCTAGAAATCAGCAAACATCAGGAATGGCTAAAACAACTTACTAGTATATGTGACTATAATGCAAGGGAGCAAGCATTCTATCTATGGAAAAAGGTGCCAATATTACCAGCTGAAGAAAACCTTTCCTATGGAACCAAAGTATTGGTAAAAATATTCCAAATGGAAGGACCATGGGCTAGCAATTGGCAAGGCCCTTTTGAAGTAGTGGAACAAATTGGACCATTAGTGTACAAAATCAAAGGAAAAAAGAAAAACAGAACAATGTTGGTACATAAAGATCAACTAAGAATGATCAAAAATAGTGAGCAATGTAAATCTGATTAAATGTATTCTCTTGTAGGTTTCCAACAGAGAAAACCATAATGAAATTGACATGGTTTAAAGTGCATCCTTTTGGAAATCCAGTTTCGGATGACCAAAGGTAAAATGATTCAACAATGGAATTTCTATTTAAAGGATGTTTTTTAAATTAATAATAGTTATCATACTAACTATTATTGTATTGCTTAGAATTAAATTATACCTACAACCTGTTAATCAAACTGTAAAGTTACATAAGAGAGAGAGTAAAGAAATGTGGAAAAATGAACAAGATTGGTCACCATATTTTATCACTTTTTTGGCAAGGCAATGTTGGTATGCAAAAAGCATGAATGTCTCTAACTGTTGGGTATGTAGTTTAATACCAAAAATAACAGGGGTAATGCCACTAATGCCGATTCCACTAAATTCTCTTAGTAGTTGGAGGGTATTAATAAGTGAAACAGGAGATCAAGTCATAAATGTACAATTACGTAAAGCAAGAGTGCAGTTATCTGCAATAGTGCAGGGGATCACATGTTTTCAACAAAATGGAACTGTTCCAGTAGGTAATAGCAATTGTATTCAAACAATTGAAATGATACATTTTTATAACCACATACCAGTAAGTGGAGTATTTTCTCACGGTTTTCCTATTTTAATACCAATTAAGGGTCAGTTAATATTAAGCGACAAAGCAGTATTTCATTTTTCACAAAATGATAAAAATGAGTGTAAAACCAATATTACATGTTGGTGAAGTAAAACAGATAAAAACGTTACAGTTGTACATGATAAAACCCCTACTATGGGGCAAGTAAATGGCAGTCTGGTAAATAGCAGTGTTGCTCTATCAGATGGGTTATATTACATCTGTGGTAAATATGCTTATAAATGGTTACCAAAGGGATGGGATGGCACCTGTTATATAGGATTAGTGGTACCAGCAATGCATCATGTAAAAGAGTTACCAAAAGGAAGCATTAGAAATGCAAAAAAGAAAAGGAATATATTACCTGTAATTGAAAGTCCAGAAAATCCATTAGACACATTAGATACATCACGTATATATAATCAAAATCTCGATTATATTAAATTAAAAGATATGGATTTAGGAGATGATGTAATCTCTGGAGCAGGTATTTTCCCTTGGTACAGGGCTGCAAAAGCCATCTGGGAGCGGAGAAAACTATCTAAACTAGTTGGAGTATTGGCAAATGCCACTTTCAATGCAGTCCTTGACATTACTGTCAAAATGACAGCTATATGAACTATGGTTTTGCAAAATCAAATGGCATTAGATTACATATTAGCATCCCAAGGGGGTACATGTGTTTTAATAGGAGAACAATGTTGTACATTTATTCCAGACAAAACAGATTCTGTAAAAGCACATTTAGAAGTGATTGCACAAGTGTCTCAACATACTAGAAAAAACTGGAATGATGACTGGAGTTAATTGTTTAGTAATCTATTTACAGGATGGACAGGAAAAATCACTGTATTTTTAATTTATTTTATTGTTATTGTAATGCTTGGTTGCATATTATTTACATGTATTAAAGTCTGTTTAGCAAAAGCTAGTCAAGTTAATGTTGTTAATTGTCATATTGAAAAAGTATTATCAAATAATGCTGAATTTATTTCCCTGGTTTAAAATAAAAAAAGAGGGAATTGTTAGAGTGTGCTCAACAATATACTAAGGTTGAAAGTAACTTTGCTACAAATATGCAACATAAATAAGGTATACGATAAAGCTTGCTTAAATGTAGAAATAGAGTTTAGCAATATGTGATTAGCATCCATACTAAATGACTGTGGCTTGGAAAATAAGGAATCTGCTGAATGGACATTTTTTCTTTACAGACTTAAAAACAGGACATGTTTATGACAATATGTTTCCTTAAAAACATGTTTTTCTGCATGGACAACAGGACATGTTTATGACTATGTGTTTCCTTAAAACATGTTTTTCTGCATGGACAACAGGACATGTTTATGACAATATGTTTCTTTAAAAACATGTTTTTCTGCATGGACAACAGAACATGTTTATGACAATATGTTTCCTTAAAAAACATGTTTTTCTGCATTTACAAAGATACAAATGGAATAATAAAGACAAAAAACAGGATGTTCACACTGTCAGAAAAGCTGAAAAATAATATCATTAAGACAGCAGTTTGCGTCAGCATCTGCAACAATCAGTATTGTTTCTACAGGATGAGCAATTCTCCAAAATAGAACACCAAGAGGAAATGTATATGTGTGTGCATGACTAAAATTGTATATAAAGATCTGTATTGATCCAGTTATTTTAGGGGTATTGGTAGGGACATATTTTGTCCGGAGGTAAATGCTATATCTCTCACATCATCTGTACTATATGAGAAGTAAAGTGGAACAGTACTTTAAGCTGTAACAGAAGTACAAGTGGTTTATTATAAAAGTTATTGATTACTGCTCTTAAAGACAGGTGCTGCAAAGTATATTTTCTCATCAGTGTATATTCTGCAACTTTCTGTATGCAACAGACTGTAAATGCAACTATAACCAGACTTTGATTTCAGCAGAATCCAGCCAGCAAGACTGAGTGTCTTAAGAATACTTTAAATCCATCACAGTAAGCAGCACCATATAATTTTTCAACTGCATTCTCAAAATGCTGTACTTTTGCCTTGTATGTATTCATATTGTATATTTCTCTCTGTTTTGTACTAAGTATCTTACAACTTGAATTGTTAGTTTTTTTCTTATTTTTTTTAATTACTTTCCTAGAGGTTTTCTCCACGGGTCTCCTCTGAAAAAGGGCTCTGTGGCCCAGTCGGACTAACCTGGTTAGCAAATGTAAAAATAAATAACTAATAAATAAAATAACTTTATTTGCAGACAATGTGATCAAAAATGATAAACCAAGATAATTATATTAAATGTGGTGGACCAATATTAATTCAGTTTCATTTTTTTCTAGATATAAAATAAAACAAAGGCTATAGCTGTAAACTATGTTCCCAAACATGAATTGGTTTATTAATACATCTATTTATGGGGATATGATAAGCTGAAACATTTAGGTGTTTGGATTAAAAAAAGTATTCTATTATGGCAACTATATCAGATTATGGATATTGATATGGATAGGAGGGTATCTGTTTCATACTATATACATACACATTAGCATATATATATATATATATATATATATATATATATATATATATATATATATATATATATGTATATATATATATTTAAACCAGAGTAAAAATGAGGAACACAATTTATAAGGAGTGAAGGAATTTATTTAGGTGGAAAAGAGGGCAAGAGTTAAGTTGTATATGTTGTTTTTCAACACAGAACAAGGTGATTTAGGATCACCAGATTTAAAAGGATACTTTAGAGCTACACAGTTAAGGTCATATGCATAACACTAGCAGAATACTACAAATCAAAGTGGAAAGAAATGATGTTGAAACAGAGTGAGAGTTTATGAAATAAGGCAAGAGTAGGATTTTGGATGCAGGTTCTCAAGGAAAACAATAATAACCATACAGAATATTGTATTTATAACATTGCAGAAAGTATTTTATGAACTAAGCTAACATGTGAATGGAGAAAGGAGATTTTAGCAATAGGGATCACTGGAAGTAGGGGCATAGAAAATAGGCAAGAGAGAATTGGAATTCACTGGAGAAAATTAGCAAAGGAACCAAGGCACTGGGATCAAATAACCAGGGAGGGAAAAGTCATACAATGGGATGAGAACAAACAAAAATCTGGACTGCAGATCTGGAGACTTCTTTCCCTACCAGGGATTGATAACTGATATAGGCACAGAAAAAGAGATAGATGACTGTTAAATGATCAGCTCTGGTTGAGTTAAGAGTTGAATCTAGAAAAGAAGCTGTGGTTAGGAAAGGATAACTAGTAAGCTATGTAAAATAACGCATGGCAACTATAAGAATCAAACAGAAGATGTTAGAGAAACTGGGAGATTGGGAAAGGAGACAGTAAAGGCAGCAAAGAAAGAATGAGAAGATATTTGTATGGCTCTCAACTATGCAACAAAAGGAAGGTTCTGACATATTTCTTGCTCAGCATTTGCTGCAGGTTAGAAGTTTCAAACAGGATCAAGAATTTATAGTGGTTTTTAATTTTTAGGACAAATCTGCTTAGATTACAGAGTCCCATTCCAAATAAAGTAATACAACTTTTGACAGGAAATGACCCAAATAAAAACCAATACCACAAACAAATGACTGATCTTGAGCAGAAAAAAATGAAAAAATAAACATAAAATAAAACACTTGCTCAAGATCAAAAACCAGGCACTTAGTTCATATAGGAAACACTGTTCAAGTTCGGATAGTAGTAATAGTTCAAGTCTCTTCAGACCAGTCCATTCAGGATAGTTACCACAACAATGATAACATTACAGCACATAAGAGCACACAAAGAAGTCTTTTCAGACTTCGGCAAAACAATATATTCCAAACTTGTGTTTTAAAAAACTACCTTTAAGATATTCCCCGGGATTCATGAAGCTTGCACCAGGAGCTGGTGGTCTGGCCGTCAAGCGATTCAGGTACGATCCAATTCCACGTGCACTACCGGCGTATGCCAGAACTGTGCAGCCCCTGGCTTAGGTATGCTAATCACCCCATGTGCAGTGTCGCACCATGCAAATGAAGGCATATAGTGATTCATGAAGTGGTGCAGGCGTAGCGCGTAAGCCCACGGAAATGTAAACCAAAAAACACGGTTTACATTTTCCCAAACAGAACATCGGAGCTATGGAAGAGGGCCAGACCCAGGTATCACAACGTTAACATATGCCAATGGCGAAATACACAGCCAATGGCATAAGAAAAGATGCACAACACGTAAATAACAACATTTAATGTCATGTCCACAGTAACGCACAGCACAACCACAGGGCATGTATGCGGAAGCTGTAACATAAAGAAATAATATAAAAATGTCATAAAATCGCAACATAATAGAAATCAGGTTTACAGCATAATACACAATGGTAGGCATGGAACACCACAACCAAGGTGCAAGGGTTGCTAAGGGCCTGTGATAGTGTTTGGCGCGGTAACTATGAATTAGTAGTCAATGCCATGCAAATGAGGCAGATAATACTGAATCGCAAATGTCCCGCCGGATGAAGGTTGTACCATACGGCGCAGTGGTATAACACCGAGGAGTGGCTCAGAGGAAATATATGACATCAGCAGAGGGGTGTGCCACCATAGCAGTAAGCACATTGGAGCAATGCAAATCTGGCCTGTCCATTGCTAAGCAAAGCTGCAGGACAGGGGTGGGGAGGAAGGTATAGAATCGTTTAGCTGAGAGCACACATGGTGCCCAAAAGCGCATGTGTACGGGGATGAAAATGTGCCCAAAACCCAGTAATCGGACACATGCACCACAAACAATAGCACAAACAGGAAGGTCATGGGAAGAAAAGAAGGAAATGCGGAAGTAGGGTAATTGGAGTACTAATGAGCAATCAACACCAATCAACCCACGATGGCCAATCGACGGCAGCTGACAAGTCTGCTTACAGAAACCTGCAAAACAGGATAGGGGAGGCATTGGAATGCAAAGAAAGGAGGGGAGGTATTGGATTGCAAAGATAGGAGATCTGACACAGCAGAGCAAAGCAAACCGACAGCAGACCAGCAGTAGCACACATAACGCAAGATACGCCAGGTCCAGGAAAGTACAAATGAAAGTAGGCTGCAGGATGCATGCCAGAAAATGGTAGGTGCAACGTGCAGAAATGTAAAGGGAAGGTCAAGAGGTAATCCACAGCAGGCAAATGTAATTCAACACCAAAGGCAACACAATAGTAGTTCCGCCAGTAAAACACATAAGATACCCTGTAGCTACGATCGTACATGCACACCCTATGACATCATCGGTGTTCACAGCACAATAGAATAAAGTATGAAAGCACCCAACACACACCTGTGTATTCCCAAACACTGCACCATAGGTGTAAACACACGGGGAACTTTTAAAATGTACATGTTGGGAGCTGCCATAGCTGTGATTCATCAGCATGTGTTAGAGACTGACGGTGTTGTGGAGGATGATGCCGACAACCACCGCAGGCCTCGGAGGAGAAGGAGAGTGTTCAGACCAAAGGTAACCTACCAGGGGCTACATGACCTGGAGATAGTAGAGCATTACAGGGTGGACAGGGACATGTTACAGCAAATAGTGGAGCTGTGCCGGCCATGCCTGAGAACCAGAAACAACAGAAGGGAACCCATCCCAGTGGACACAAAGGTATGTGTAAGCCTGCGAATACTGGCCACAGGTACCTTTCAAAGGCCAACTGGAGATATAATGGGTATCTCACAGGCATCAGCATCCAGGGTACTACACCAGTTCCTGGATGCCATGTTACCACATGCCAATGAGCAGATATACTTCCCCCGAACTCAGGAGGAGTTGGCCAGCAATATGCGCTACTTCCACCATGTGGCACACTACCCGGAGGTACTAGGTGCGATAGACTGCATGTACATACAGATCAAGTCACCACTCAGTGAGCATGGTAGGCACTACATAAACCGCAAGGGATTCCACTCCATCAACTGCCAGGTCGTGTGCAATGCCCAGGGCATTATCATGGATGTGTGTGCTGGCAGCCCTGGAAGCTACCATGACTCCCATATCTGGCATGCCTCACAGCTGTATCAGGTATTTGTCAGGGGAGACATCCCACATGGCCATCTTGCGGGGGATGCTGGCTATGCACTGGAGCCGTGGATGATGACTCCCATCAGAAATGCACACACACCCATGCAAGAACGCCATAATGAGGCACACGCACAAACCAGAATCATCATAGAGCATGTGTTCGGGATGCTGAAATCACGGTTCCGGTGCTTGGATACATCTGGTGGAGCCTTGCAGTACTCTCCAGGCACGTGTGCCCACATCGTCATAGTATGTGCCATGCTACATAATATGATCCTGCGGAAGCAGCTGCAGCAGGGACAAAATGGTGAAGGCCCTCATAGCCCACCACAATTGCCAAGGCCATTACAGGCACAGAGGGATTCAGACCATGAACACACTGTGCCAGCCCCAGTAGGCAGGCGGAGGCATGCCCAATATGCCTACGCCTTGGCAAAGAGGGAACGATAGCACATACTCTGACAGTGTAGGCCCCTATGGACTGACACCTCTCCACCTGCACACACAGTAAAATGGATGGCACACAAACATGACCACCTGTAAATTGTAATGTATAGGTGGCCCAATGTGTGACTCCTACATAGGCAGCCCTCAAACATTGTAAACACAACAGCTAGTGGAACACGGAATGCCAACACCTGAACAGTACATGAGCCTTACAGCATATGGTGGTGCTATGTGCCTGTCACGTTCCCCGCCAGATATATATATATATATATAGATATATATATATATATATAGATATATAGATATATATATATATATATATATATATATATATATATATGTACACATATGCATATATACAATACAGATAGAAAGGGCAATAGAGTGATATATGGTGATATAGATGGATTCAGTGATATCTGCAAATATAATAGATAGTTCAATGACATTCATAACACCTTGGAGGTACAAATAAATATGATACCGCCAATCATGGAATGTGTAACATACCTACATGTGTAACCATGAGGCTGAAAGACCGATAGAACACAGTACTGGAACAGTACAGCCGCGAGTAATAGTATGATGATATGAAGGGACATTTAGTCACTGCTGCCGGTGTTGCAGTCCACGTAGGTACTGTGTTCAAATGTGTTTGTGAGTGCCGTAGTCTGTGTAAGTGTGCGTTGAGGGTGCCGTGTGTGTCTCCGTGTGACTGTAATGTGTGTGTGTGTCCGCAACATGTGTTTGTTAGTGCCAAGTCAGAGGCAGATCAGTACGGTAGGTGTGGGGATAGCTAGCCGTAGGCATACGGTTACTACCTGTCCCACAGTAGGAGGGACAGCCCCACCCTGGGCAGGTGTGTCCTGACATAAAACAGTACAAAGGGCAAATGCCCGAGATGGTAGGACATAAATATGTCCCATATATAATGTAATAGTTGTATTTAATAGTTATGCCTGTATGTAAGAAACGTAAATGTTACATGCAATATGATAAGTAGCCAAAGTCACACAACAATAGGTATGTATTGAGGATAAAAGTATGTGCTAACCTGTGTACTGACCGTGGCTACGTGTTGGCCTGTAAACACCGCTGTGTGTCCCACAAGTGTCCAACAATGACCATATGAAAAGGTGGCAACCCATGGCAAACAGGCTCTTTTACCAACACAACCACAATGACTGCAAATATCTGGGACAGAAATACAAGGGATAGCTGTCACTTACACATATCCCTTGATATATTGCTGCAATTATGGAGGTATACAAGTAGCAAGCTCACCTGCAGACAATATAGAAACCAATTAACAATGGTCCAACGTACAATCCCGTAACATAAGTCTACTAACTGTTAGCTCTCTAATTAGGGACGGAGCCCACACACATATATACGGATTATGTAGAAATGCAAGGCCCACAAAACTGTATATGCTACGTACACCCACCGACATCCCCCACACTAGAAACTAAAGCAATACAGACTGTAATAGTAGCACAAACATCCAGTCAGTCAATTACAACTGCAGAACCCTCAACATACCATGTGAGAGACACAATTAAAGGAGTCATGCAAAATTGCAGGCGTTGTATAATGGAACAAACAGCCATGTTACAGGTTTTGTGTGCAATACTCCATTATCAGACGTTGGGATGACAGGTACACCCACATGTTGAACCAAATACTCTACCTGTCACACACAATCCACAGGGGACATGAATCCAAAGTATACTTGTCTCCATGCATAGCAGTTGCAATTATACATAACAAAACACAATACAGACCGTCTCCACGAAGGTAGGGCAAATAGGCAACGCCCAAGTGGTGAATTCAATTATACCCCACTGTTGCCGCCTAATTGGCGAATGGAGTAGCTGCACAGCTGATATGCAAGTAATTAGTCACTCAGGAACACCAATTGGCGGGATGAATCCACATGTTACAGGTATCGACGTATACAAGGATGACTTGGCAGACATTCAAACCATATGCTCATACCGAATACCAGTTGAAACACTGTGAGAGAGATAGAAACGAAATGCTGTAATGATAACAAGGTATGTAGAACACCCGATATGTAAGGTTATGTATGGCATGATCTGTATTAATTAGTTTTACTGTATGTATAGCCTGGTTTGCATTAATTAAACGTGTCCACAATGCATAAAGTGGGAAAAGGTATTTATGTAGTGATGTCCTGCTGAGCATACTAACACTTGTAGAAACTGTGCGTCCAGCAGTGGGACACAAGGTACACAGCACAGACACCACAAGGGATGCTACATGAGGTCGTTAAACAGAACAATTCCATACAACCCGCCGTCAGTGGTAGGGTATGTCCAACAAGGACGTGCCATAGCAGGGGATAGTATATGTTGATATACTGTCACAGCACACATGTGTATGGGCATATAACGTTAATGACATATCTAAGGTGGTCCCGCTGTGCAAGTATGCTTTGCATTATGGGATACTATGTGAAATATGTGTAACGTATAGTATTGTAGGTAGATATGACAGATATTCTACACAGCATAACAGGCATATCATGCATACCCACAGGTATCATCTATTGGCATGTACAATAGCAGGATACATATGGCTTGTAGGCATGGGACATTCTAATAGCATGATAGCTAATCTAAATGGAAGGGCTACCAAGTAACCATGCACAAAGGACATGTAATAGCTTCACAGGTGCATAGTGGGGTACTATGCAGTCTGGCAAGTCCATGTGTAAGCACAACTACAGTGTTCACACTAGTGGCACTTCTCTAGGGTAGTGTCCTGTGAACAGCAGAACCATGTGTTACCTGCACCTCTGCACAGTACAGCCACTGCAGTGATCCCAGTCCTACATGTGTCTCCCAACCACCAAGGGAGGTATCACATGAACAGTGCTACTGAGTGTCCCTGCGTGATGTACATAGGACTTATGTTCCAAAGCATGGCGAGTGTCCTGTTTGGGAATGTAACCCTCAAGCACATCCCACTCATTCTGGCGTGTGTGCACATATCCATGAGCATGTTGCTCACAGTGGCTTTTGCTTATGTCGCGTATGAGGAGTATATCCATTAATAATGTTGTGGACATGGGCCCTGTCTGATCAGCAGAGGTCACCCCTGAGTATGTAGCATGCAAATGTGTACAGATGTGGTGTCCGTAGTGCAGCCGCATATTTAAACTGTCGGAGCTCAGTAAACATCATGGCGTGTTAATGTTGTGGTATGTAAAGCTGTAGCTGTTGTGTAAGGTACACCCTAAATGGGGTGGTGTACCCTTGAATGTGTGTAGATGTCTTGAGTTCAGAGGTAAAATGGGTGCCTATGTACCAGCTACACACCCAGTACAGATAGGTGTGGCCACGTAGAAGGATATCCACACCACAGTGGCAATACGCTACAATGTCTGAAACAAGGCTATTACTGAATATGGTGGCCTAGTGGGGAGACATGTCATTCAGAGGTTGGTGGACATCACAGCCTGGGATGTTGGAAGGTGACATGGGGCCAGTGTCCCAGGACATATAGAGTGTAGGTCAGTACTGTGTAGGTGTGACCACAGGGACACCACAATGTTCATGTATGGATTGTGGCCCTGTAGTGAGTGAGAGGGTGTAATGTTAGCATTGAATCCATCCTCCAGCATGTTGCCAACATCACCTGGGTCTGTAATGTTCCTGAGTGACTGTTGTATGTGACAGCAGATGTGGGTGTTGCCATTGACTACTGACATACCACCATAATGCCTGGTGGTACACCCCGGAATGTGTGGCAGTCATGTTTCCGTAGCTAGTCTTGGAGTATGTGATGAGGGATCCTGTGGCCCCACCACGGCTGAACAGTGAGCCACCCCACACATGGGAATGTACACCACTGTGCAACAGCCTACACCTGTTATTGTACATCATATGTCCATGGAACATGACCACCAGAGTGGCGTCTGTTATCTGGTGTGTACCATCATGGCTCTGTGTGGAATAGCATGATCCATGCAGTTGTGTACATGCTAATGAAGTGCACTGGGGTATGTGTCAGCATTTGTATGTGCATTGTCCATCTGCACGGGTGTCATGACGTTAACAACCGCTGTCAGCAGATGTCTGTAGTAGGTGTTGTAGTACTCATGTACTGTGTATACTGTGATGGGTGTGGTGCCAGGATGTGGCTAACAAGGTTGATTAGCATATGTTCGGAATCCACCAATGAGGGGATAACCCCAGGTGTGTAACACCAGTCACATGGTAGTAGTGTTCATGCCAAAGATAATGTAGGTCTTGGAGGTGGTGTGTATGGGTTGATCCATCAGAGTGGAGGTTATGACTCATGGATGTGTTGGTACATGAGTGGCTATCTCAGTAAAGTGTGGGGTAGTGTCAGTCACACATCAGTAGTAGCTGTCTGAGGCCCAATGTCCAATATACCAACAAAGAAGGTATGTTAACCATGGGGTATGATGTTGACTCTGTAGCTTGTTACAATGTTTATAGAGGTCCTGGACAAAGTTAGTTGCACGTGGAGCACCTCTGATGCATTGTGCTAAGTAACATGCCAGGATGTGTGCAAAACATAGTGGGATATGGGAACCCCTCAGTTGTGGGTGTGCTGGTCCAGGTATGTGCCTGAAAGGTATGGTCTGTCTATAACCTGTCATTGCAGGTGTGCTCTGCAGAGCCTAGAGGCAGGTCCCAGTCACTGCAGAGATGTTTGAGTGGTGCATTATAAGGTGTGCCTTGCCTGCGTGCATCACAGAGGAAGATGCAAGCATTGTGTCACATGACCCCATGTCGTGCCTGCCAGTTCCTGTCCTGCCAGTGACAGTTATTGGAAACTGTGCAAGACAGGCAGTATAGAAGCAGCAAGAGCCTTACATGTGAGCTGTACTCCCAGGGCTGACAGGTGCAAGTCATCTGTGCCACAGCATTGTGTTTGACCAGGTCAGTCAAAGCGGACAGATACCAGATGCCTGTGGAATGACAATAGGAGCATAGGCAACTGTTGAAGTGACACAGTCAGTCATTGTACAGTGGTATCGTGTCCGGACAAATGCAAAATGCTCCTCAGGGCTTGGCCCACACCCTCAGGGCTATAAGACTGGTGAGCTATTGCATGTCCCTGCACACGTAGTCTGTGAAGTGGCATCACAGGGCAGTCACACTAACATGGAGAATGACAGTCACATCGTACCTGGTGAGGTGTGGCATGGGTGCATAGGTTATGTTGCAGAAGCAGTTACCCGACAGCAAGATGTAAGCGACTATCGCCTTGTGTAGCCTGCTGTGTGGAACTGCAGTGTGACTCCCTAAAGAGTCACCTATGACTGGTGTGTTGTGAATGTTATAACTCCCTATTGGCTGTATGTGATGGGCACACATGAGTCTGTGGGCTATAAGCTGATGATGTTGTCTTCCATGATGGGGGCTACCTCTGGTGCCTACACTGAGTATGAAGACGTACTGCACAAGTTGTCCTCGTAGGTGTGGCCAGTGGTGTAGATCATGTGAGACTATGTGATGGGTGGGGTGTGTTGCGAATGTTACACATCCCCAAATGACTGTCAGGTGCAGTCAGGGTTGGTGACAGAATTACCCCCAGCCATAGCTGTCAACCTCCTGTCCCCAAAATGAGGAACATTAGCCCTCATACTGTGTGACAAATTGGCAAAACGTGGAACACTTACAACTGGCTTACTAACAGCTTCAACTAGGAAGGGCATATGATGGCTAAAATAGGCTAGTTTTACATATAAAAAAGATATTCTAATGAATTAATATGATTCCCATCTATTTAGCCATGGCTAGAAGGTAAACACTTTCCAACAATGAATGTGTGACAGACCCTTTCAATGTGGAACCTTGAGGAACATGCACCTTTTAGAACCCCAAATGAGGTACGTTCCTCGTAATGAGGTACACTTGAGAGCTATGCCCCCAGCACGGCTGCAGAAGTGCATCCCCCACAGGCTGTAGTGTTGTATGTTGGGAGGTGAGCATTGAATGTGTACATGAGACAATTGCTCTATTGCCACATGTATGACATATCCCTCATATAGACAGGCAGTAGCACTGGTACGTGACAGTTGGACATGACTGTATATACAGCCATGTCCCACAGGATATGTGTGTTACGTGTGTACAACAGCTGTTGTATCATAAGCAAGCTCGGAAGTGTAGGACAGCCAGTGTACCTGTGGGAAATGGTGTGGAATGGGTGCTATAGTAATCAGTAGCTCATGACATGCTCACAAGTTCTGAACAAGTGCCTAGCATGACCATACAATACAGATAGGGTGTTGGATAATATCAACCCACAAGTGGTGATGACAGTCATTTTGGGTGGCACTGCACTATAACCCTGCTGAGTATGGTGTGCATGTCCATGAATCATTATCACTGTAGATGTTAGCAGTACAGATGTACAAGACAGCATGGATATTTGAGTACAAATACCTTTGTATGTCACAGGAGTGTTCCACCAGTGGCCTGTTGACAGACTCACAACAACTACAAAAGGTGCAAGAGTGACATGTGCACATCACACCAGTGCCAGCTACAGTAAAACAGGGTTAATGTGTTGTACCCCACCCTCATTGTAGCCCATACCACACAGACAAATGTTAGGCATCTATGTATGTAAGGCTGTGAATGGCCATGACCTATCAGTATAGCTGTGTCAGTGTTGTGAACAACATACAGAATGGGCTGTGTGGGTGAGGTGTGTGACATATGTGCACAGTCTGATGGATGATACCAGCATTGTCACTGCTAGGTGAACATCCCTGTACCCATAAACTACTACCTAGGCTGTGGTCAACATTATGGACACTGTGTAAGGGATGGTGCTGTGCAGTGCACCCCCTGACTTGGTGACATCTCCAGGCCCCTTAGGTAGTCATATGAGGTACCCATGTCATGTCAGGGTGCCATCCATGAGCACGGAGATCACTGGACAGGCATATACAGCACTGTGGTGACCAATATTGGATCACATACCACCTTTAAGGGGTAATGGCTATGCATGGATGTGCGATACCAGCCTTCACAATCCTCACCTCCACTATGCAGCATGCTGTCTACCTTGCAGAAAGACATTTGCTACACCATGATGATGGACATGCTACATGTCCATATCCTGATCTATAAGACATATGTCATGGACAGCCACCATCCTAATACTAGGACCACCACAGGCTGGACAGATCCCTGTGCCATATATGTGACATACTCCCGCCATACCATGCAACCCTGTCCATCAAAGCTGCACATGTCATCCCAGTCATACATGGTGTGATGGCCGCATGGTAGATGTACTATCAACTGACTGGATCAGTAATGTGGCACTGATGCACCTTGTGGTGGCATAATGGCTGTCTGTTACAGCTTGGAAACCGTGCCCGCACATGCTATGGTTGATAACCATCCCTGCGAATGTCGTCTGACTAGCCATTGTCCCATGTCTATCACATGTGCAATGTAGGCGATCCGTGGCAGGATGTTGAACAGTTGTACAGTGCTGTGTAGATGTATATGGCAAAACACATGCATGTACAGGTGTCCATGCGTATGTGTGCATTGTCACTGCTCAAGTCCATTATGGCTGTGTCTGTGTTGATATGTGACATATACACAGCATCCAGGTCAACAGCATTACCGTGGACACATCCAGGCATGTGCAGATAGGTAAGAACACAAGTGCAGGCAAATAGACATGCCCACAGCAAGACAGCATTTACATGGAGTATGAACACTGTAATGAGGTGACACACATATATGGTGATGATATCCAATGCATAATGGGTGTGACATGTGTGTGACACAAACACGTTAGTCATGTCAGTGTCATGATGCTTTGCAAAGATAACTGTGCAGATGTAGTAGATGTCATAGAAATGTATGTGCAGCAGTATCTCTGTACATCTCTGAAACTGTGACCTGTTACCATCATTATGTCTTACAGATAATGCCCCGTACACACCTCCCAGCATACAGCCGCCAGGAGGATGATGTTCTCATCCCACAGCTCCATGACAACTATTACTTGTTGTTCAGCCATGTGCCACAGCATGCCTAGCAGCAGGATGACCTGTGGCAGGATCTACGCAGGAGGGTGAACGATGTGGGTGGCCATAACCACACCTACCAGCAGGTGCGCAGACACTGCACGGACTTGATACGACATGCAAAACAGCATGCCACTGCAATTGCCAGGGAACAAGGTGGAACAGGTGGTGGGCCACCAACCCAGCCCCCACTCACACACACCGAGGAGCTACTGGCCAGTCTGGGGACACCCAGGGAACAGCATCCAGAAACACTAGCTGCCATTGTGGAGGTGGGTGTCTCCCAACCAATGAGCCTGGAGTTACCTGGTAAGTCAGTACTGCACATATGGCTATTATATCCTATGTAGTTGCATGTGTCACTGTACATTATGTAAAGTAACAACATATGCAAAGTATGTGGACACACATGCTGCATACTACAGTATGCTACGTTGTGTATGCACACATGTGCATACTATATGCTATTACACAGGTGAATGTGTTCACATGCACAGTGCAACCTGTGGCTGTCATACAGTCATGGATAATGTTCATACTGGTGTGTCACCCCTATACAGGTATCTCTGGTGTGCTGCACAGACATGAGTCCATTGCAGGTGAGACTGTCATCAGTATCAGGCATGTTACAGTGTAGATCTATTTGCCATGTGGCCAGTTAACACTTGCACACCTGATGTTTGTTCCAGTCATGATATGCAGGTCGCATCACCCATCATTCACACAGGCCACCCATGTGCAATATATACAAATGAAATGATACACCGACTTGAAACCACAGTACTTGTCATTGCAACATGTGTGGTCAGCTGTGCATACAATGGTGGAGGTGTTCTACAATGGAGGCATATGTAGTATGCATTGGAACAACATGTGTGGTACGCACACATTACCACACAGTGAGCTGTGATATGGGCAGCCCACAGGTGTCACCATTGTGTCATATGCCCCTGCATTGGGTGCACACATTGTGATGTGCCACCTGACATGTCCCAGACATGTAGTGTTCTGTCTGCAATATTGTCACACTATTCCATGACCTATACCCCACATACCAAACATACAACCCATTGTCTGCATAGCCCTGTGGATTGTGACATATCTGACATCTATGGGTGTATGTCATATAGGACAACACAGACATGTGAGATAGATGGCCATCACACACAATTGGCCAACACGTGTGCACACATGGCCATGGGGGATGGCCAGAGACATGTAGCCACACATTACATGGGATGTGTATACACCCTGTTGCACATTGTCCACACATGGTCCAATTATAGCCTTAGTTGACCGATTATAAAGTTGATGTGGTACACTGGACAACCTAAAAGCCTGTGCACAGCTACTGGAGGTGTCACTGAAGTCTACCATATATGATCTGTTGAACATCACGACTGTGTTGCAGTTATGGCTATGCAATGTGTACATATTATGCATTCTACAGCAACATAGATGCCTCATGATGCCATGCAATGGCACAGTGGCTGTACTTCACACTGTATAGCAATGTAGATGGCTCACACTACCCTCCCATGCTCATGCACATTTGCTAAACATGCATTCTATCTGTAGGGCATACACACAACACTACAATGTGAAGCCCATTATGATGCTGTACATGTGTCAGGACACCATTGTGTCAGACATGTATGCATGTTAATGCACATGTCAGCAGATTACATGTCAAGGTCATGTCAGCCATGTGTACTGTTACCCTGTTCTGGGCCACATGGTGTATCACGGGGATGCATGCATACTACCATGATTGTGTGAACTGCATGGCTACTGATATGACACCTGCTTGCTGTAGTGTGCAACCCAGGGAGGTATGTTTACTAACACTATTAATGTCTGAGCTGCATGCCCTCTGCTGTATCACAGGCATGCTGCATGCCATCTGACAAATCACATGCATGGTGTGTGTGTGTGTGTGTGTGTGTGTGTGTGTGTGTGTGTGTGTGTGTGTGTCTGTGTGTGTGTGTCTGTGTGTGTGTGTCTGTGTCTGTGTGTGTGTGTGTCTGTGTGTGTGTGTCTGTGTGTGTGCGTCTGTGTGTGTCTGTCTGTGTGTGTGTGTGTGTGTGTGTGTGTCTATTGTACTTTACAGTATTTCTTTGCATTCACAGGTGATGTAGGTGCGTTACCCTCCTGTGGTCCATCTGATGTTAGTGTCCCCACAGATACTAGCGGTGATGAACATATGCATGAGGTAGAGGCAGGGTTGTCAGGGGCTGAATCTGTGCCAATGGTTACCATCCCAGCTATGTCCCCCTCTTCCCTGCACGCAGTTCTGCTGCCAACACATACCGCATCACCAGTGGCCATAGAGGAAGGACAGTCAGCGTCTGTTAGCGTGGAACAGGAATGCGTGGTGGCTACAGAAGGTGCGTCTACACACCATGGTGTCAGTGTAATGACTGCAGATGTGCCACACAGGCATGTGGCCGGTGCTGCTCGTAGGAGGACCTCTGGCAGACATGCACCTGCAGGACAGACTGCAGCAGCTGGTATCACCAGACGCATGTTCCAGACTGTAATGGCGGCACAGGCATGTGCTGAATGGCAGAACAGAGAAGGGCAGAGGCTGCAGAGGGCTGCTATCCATACCCTAAATGATAACATCCAGGCATTGGCAAATGCTCAACAGCAGATTGCTGATGTTCTGGATAGGCGATTAGGTGAAATGGTCGGAATCCTTTACCGAGGCATGGCAATACACGAGCGGGAGCTGTCTCTGCTGGAACATCTGGTAGGAGTGAGGCGTAGGCCATGTGGACGTAGGGCAGCAACACCACCTAGTGTAGGTCGACGTGAGCGTGCCACCTCACATGCCTGCTCCCATAGTGCCAGTAGCAATACAGCTGGTGCTGTGCTGTCAACACCAGGACACAGCAGGCCATGTGGACGTGGCCATGGATGTTCTCAGCGGGGACACGGTTCCAGGGGACATGTGTCGTCGGACAGTAGCCACTCTGTACCTCCACCTGGTAGTGCCCGTGCAACCCCAGGCAGGCACAGGTCACGTGGCCATGGATGGACACAGTGAGCTGTGCAACCTGCTCTGTACAATCTGGGGCTGTTAATTATACCCCGTGTAGGCCTCACAAATGGCAGAACTGTGTACACACATATACGCACACAGCAAACACAACGGTAGGGCTCCACAACATCCACATGCATTCTGAACAGACATGTCCAATCAACTCACCGGCCCTTACACACACACACATGATGTTATCCATTGGTGCAGCCTATGTCCCTGGCAAACATATCACCCTGTGCATATGATGAAGCCTGTGCCGCATCCCTGTCATCCATACCATCGGTGCCGGGTTATACATGAATATTCTGATGCACAGGGTGAACAGAATAGTGAGAGGTGTATGTAATATTACCTGTGTATGCATAGTGAGGGATGTGTATGTTGCAGTGGTTGTGTGTGAATGCTGAGAGATGTGTATGTGACATAGGTTGTGTACTGTCGACATGCACCGGTCATACCATATAGTGCAGGTGCAGCATGCATTGTGATGTGTTCACGGTATGTGTCTTGGTTACATCTGTAGCACCATGTTGGTTGTGATACCCTGGTTCCCTCCTATGGTATACTTGCATGTGCCTACAGGTAGCAGTGTTTGCAGTCCCCCATGTGTAACTGTGGATTACTCACAGGCATGTCTGGCAATATCAGCATGCTACATGTACCCTCAACCTGACTGTTGGAAACACCAACATGACACAGATGTCCACACATACACTGCACCTGACGCATGTGGTCAGTGCCACAGGCTACACAGGCTGGACAGAGACGTGACATACATAGCAGGACACATTACAGGTATGGTGACATGGTGCAGGGGTTGTACACAGCGGTCTGGCCAATGATGATGTGAGGTGTCACTTGGTAGCTGGAGGCCACACTGTGCAGCAGTAGGACCCTGTAAACAGTATGGAAACATGGCCACATTCATGGGGTGTACACCACTATAACGCACACACCATAGTGTGCAGGTGGGGACCCTTGCCTATGTGGTCATCACCCTCACAGTACTATGCACCCACACGACGTGTCACAGAGAAGGAACATGCACAGGTAGCCAGTATGGCTGGGACCTATGGCATCAACAGGGTAGTGCACTGCATCACCATTACAGGTTAGTCACCACGTGGGGTTAGTGATCATTTCTCACCATATATTAGCATACACCCTCACACCAAGCACCAGCCACACATACAGACACATACACACTGTGGTGACCACACATGTGTATACGGACAGCCGACGTGTGTGATGCACCACACCGGCCGACGTCATGCTTCCCACACTGACATATGTACAGATCTCTACAACGGTGTACAGGGATGTGTAACAACTGGGACATATTCCCTGCGATATGTGGCATCGCTGGTCACACATTCAGACACACATAGCAGTGCTGGGAATGATACACCTGCCATATGATGACACGTTTGATAGACATGCAGCGGTATTGATTGCATTATGTGTACCAACGCTATATGTGGCAAATGTGCTGCTGTATGCACACAGGAGGTTGTAGGTGTTACAGGTGCCATGTGACATATAGTTGGTAACACCTGACCGCTGTGTATACATTATATCAGCACCATCACGTAACAGCGACATAGCGTACTGTTTGCACATGGCATGATAGGATGGTGTGTGACACAACTGTGAGTTACCCCCTGCACACATACATCTACACAGGTGGTTCACCACATTATGTACAGACATCCCTCCATATGTGCTGTTTGTATGTCACCGTATACAGGTGTCAATGATGGGTCTGCATTGCAACTGCATGTCGTAGTTAGGTGCAACTATGTTATGGACATTGGCCACTGCACATGCATGGTTGCTGCATGCACAGTACAGATGTCACATGTGTCTCCTGTTGCCATGCTTGTATGCATTGCTATTGTTGGACATGTGTGTTGACATACATAACACATGGACTGTGGTATGATATCACAGGTGTCACAGGTGACCAGTACAAGGGTATGTGTCCTGGTCAACATTGCTACCCCCTGTAGTGTGAGCATTCAACAGACATGGACCCACCTTCCATTCGCATGTGTAGCATTGACTAGTCCACTGTTATGCACAAGGTACATCAAAGGCTATGTATGTATGTGTTGTGTGTGCAGTCCATGCACACATCCACACAATCACATGTATGACATATCCAGACGTGTGTTCATTGGTGTACAGCAACAGTCAGGTGTCACAGCTGTGTAAGGGCAGTGGTATGTCTTGAGCCGACCTGTTCATGTATACTGGTATCATTGCAATGCATAACACCTGTTGGATCCCTGCTGGTACATGTGCACTCTGCACAGCTGGTGTACACCTCTGTACAGCCCAGTGGTCATGTGTCACATGGTGTTGTGGTACTGTAAGGCTGTGTAGTGCTGCACTGATGACATGGTGCTGACTTGACAGCTACAGTGTACACTGCAGTGTGTACATGTGTGACCTGCACCTGTGACAGCTGTGATGGCAGCTGTGTGGGTACAGGTCACTGCATGTGTGACCGCCCTGTGCGTGAGGACAGTCATACCTTACTGTGCCCTTCTGTACTGTGCCCTTCTGTGTGTATACTCCATCTGCATGCACGACAGGCCTTTGCAACAGCTAAGTGTGTGAGCATGCCCAGTATGCTGTTGTGTAGATGGACACACAGTACAGTCCATGTACGCAGTTGTGTAGATGGACACACGGTACAGTCCAGACTGAGACCTTCCGTGTTTACACTCCATCTGCATACAAGATGGCCCTTTGCAACAGCTAAGTGTGTGAGCATGCCCAGTATGCTGTTGTGTAGATGGACACACAGTACAGTCCATGTACGCAGTTGTGTAGATGGACACATGGTACAGTCCAAACTGAGACCTTCCGTGTTTACACTCCATCTGCATGCAAGATGGCCCTTTGCAACAGCTAAGTGTGTGAGCATGCCCAGTATGCTGTTGTGTATATGGACACACAGTACAGTCCATGTACGCAGTTGTGTAGATGGACACACGGTACAGTCCAAACTGAGACCTTCCGTGTTTACACTCCATCTGCATGCAAGACGGCCCTTTGCAACAGCTAAGTGTGTGAGCATGCCCAGTACGCCGTTGTGTAGATCAACACACAGTACAGTCCGAACTGACGTATATTACCAGGTGTGCAGCCATGGCCAGTGACACCTTGTGTCGGTGATGTCCCTCTGTGCATGGGCATGGCCGTTGCCTGGATGACCACCATGGCAATACAGGATGTCAACGGATGTCCGTCTTCAACATCAGGATGGATGCCTTCCGAGTACACACTGGGTGACTATCTGGAAGGGTGTACTGTCTGTGGTGCGTACTGTGTCTATATATTGTTGTTGTAGTGCTCCATACATGTATAGTTGCCCCGAGTACACCACTGCCATGTGGTTGTATACATCTATCATGAGACAGTACTATGTCTGATCGTACACTCTCTATACAATCCCTGCCGGCATCCTGGCATTTGCGGATGCTGACACGCACCTAGAAGAATGCATGTGGGACTGCTGTGTTTAGTAATCTTGGTAGCACGTTCTGTAAATGCGTCATTTTATTTATTTATTTATTTATTTATTTGCAGTTGGTTTACCAGGATAGTCCATTGGGCCAAAAGAACCCGTTTTCAATGGAGTCCTGGGGAGAAAAGCTCCAATATTGACAAAAATTAGGTACATACATTTACTACAATATAATTATACAGAGTAGAGATAAAAATTAATACATTTAGGCTTGAATTTGAGAAAACATTTAAGGATGAGGAGAAAGACTGTGATATTGGCAGAGTTAAATAGATGCTAAAATTACTAGACAATTATGCACAGTAGAGGTAAATCATTAATACATTTAGGCAAAATTTTGAGAAAAATACATTTAGGCATAAATTTGAGAAAACATTCAGAATTAAGAACAGTATTGAGATAAGCAATCAGGGAAGTTATTGAGGAGGGAGCTCAGAAGGTCTAAGTTAAAATAATTTTAGTGTGGAAACATAAGCTGTAGTAGGGTGCGTGTGAGTGGAGATGGAATGTTGCAGATCTATGAGGGGAGGGAGCAAGAACAATCCCATTGGGATATTAAATATGTATGAAGTGATTTTTTGAATATGTGTTTATTGGTAATAGTACGAATGGATGGAGGAAGTGAGTTCCATAGTCGGGCAAGGTTAAAAGATAGTAAATGTTTGCCTGGGGGATGACTTGGTTTGTGTACTATTAACAGATTTTGGTGGTTAGACCTTAGGACTCTGTTAGGTAGGTGCATTCTGAAGGCAGTAGACAGAGAGGGACAAAGAGAAGGACTGGAAATGAGCTTGTGAGCGAAAGTCAACTGAATATATGTAAGCTGGTTTGGTAATTCAAGCCAGTTTAATTTTTGAAGGGAAGTACAATGGTGGGTTGAAGACCTGTGGCTGTTAGCAAATTTGGCTATTTTGTTATAGCAGGAAGAGAGTTGTTTTTTTAAGGAGGCCTGAAGATTAGTCAGTAGTGGAGCACCATAGAGAAGGGAGGGAATGAGAAAAGAGGAAGCGAGTGCGATTTTGGAGGAATTAGTGAGGTATTGGTTCTGACGATAGAGCATGCCTAGTTTTGATGGGTTTTTTTTATATTTAGTAGTAGATGGGAATTATAAGTAAGTCTATTGTCAATTAGTACTCCTAATAGCTTAGTTTCAGAGACTAGATCTAGGGGTGTATTATAGGCTGGTAATAGTGAAGGAGTTGGTATTAAAGGAGGCAGCTTTGGAAGGCGTGAAAACCATAAGTTTTGTTTTGGAGGCATTGAGTGCTAAGTGGTTTATTTTCATCCAGCGTTCAGTTATTAAAAAGGCTTGCTGAGTAAGTTTTTGGAGTAGTGAGGGGGAGATGGCAGAGCAGATAATTGTAGAGTCATCTGCATATTGAATGATGTTTGCAAAAGGGATAGATTGATGAAAGTCATTGACAAATATATTGAAGAGGAGGGGGCCCAAAATAGATCCTTGGGGAACACCAGTGGGGTACTTATGAATGGGGAAGTAGCCTTCTTCCATCTGACTGCCTGGTGTCTATTTGACAGATTGCTAGAAAACCAATTTATGGAAGAGAGAGAGGTTGAGTTTTGACATTTTAGTTAAAAGCAGGTTGTGTGAGATGGTGTCAAAGGCCTTGGATAGGTCAAGAAGTAGGGTAGAGACAATGTGTCCAGCATCACGTGCTTTATTGACAGTCTCAAGAAAGGATGAAAGGGCAGTCATGGTACTATGGTTTGGCCTGAATCCATGTTGAGTGGGGGTTAGCAGGTTGTTGTCTAAGAGATGTGGCAAGAGTTGGAGGTGAACACACTTTTCCAAAAGTTTTGAAATGGGGGAAAGAATGGCAATAGGACGAAAATTATTGATGTTATAGTTGTTGCCTCCTTTGTGAAGGGGGATAATGAATGCTTGCTTCCACAGTGTAGGCACGGTGTGTTCTTGGATGGAACGGTTTATTAGAATGCTAATGGGAGAGGCAATGGCATCTGCAGCTATGTGTAGGAAATAAGAGGGAATGTTATCAGGGGCATTAGTGCATGGCTTTAATTTTAGGAGGAGTTTCTTAATAGTGGTAGTAGATACAGGTTTTAAGGTGAAAAGAGATGGGGGTGGAGATTGTGAGTTTGAGAAGTGTTCGGTTGATGGGGAAGTACTAGTAGTGGAAGAGGTGGAAGATGGGTCATGTGAAGTAGAGATGGGGGTAGGGTTGATTGTGGTAGGAGGGTGAGTTGTATGGTGGGGAGGATGAGAAGGAAGAGGTTAGTTTACTAATAGAGTCGATGAAAAGGAGTTAAATTGAATAGCTAAGTCTAGGTCTTGGATGTTTGGGTCTGGGGTAGGGGTGGGTGATTTGCTGGGGTTGAGGAGGGTAGAAATTCCCTTCCAGAATCTTTGGGGTTGGTTTTATTGTTGTTTTGGAGTGTGAGGAAGTATGTTTGTCTGTCAGAGATTATTAGCTTTTACTTTATTACGGAGGGTTTTATATGCAATATGCTTGTCTGGTGTCTTGTTTCTCAGATACTGTCCCCAGGCTTTGTCTCTAAGCCTCATGGTAGATAGAGTAGTTTTGGTTAGCCAGGGGGCTGTGTTAGTTTTATTCTATTTGTTCTTAGGGGGGCTTGGGAATCAAGTATTCCTAGAAATGTGGAGTTAAAAAGGGAAACAGCTTCTTCTAAGGGCAACGTTTTTAGGCTGTTCCAATTGATGGTTTTCAGGGAGTCAATGAAAATTGAGGGGTTGAAGTATTTGTCATTACGGGTAGTGATGTAATTATGGGTGCGGTTAGAGATGCAGGGGAGTCGGTGGGTGAAAGTAGGCAGGTGATCACCAAGAGGGTCGGGAAGAGTACCGCTGTTTGAAAAATAGTGGGGGTGTGACACTAGGACCCAGTCGAGGATAGTGCCAGTGGAGGGGTCTTTAGAAGGGTGAGTTATGTTATTGATTAGCTGGGAGAAATTGAATAGATTGATGTTAAGAGGGTTGGTTGGGGACTGGATGGAGGCCCAGTTAATATTGACATCTCCAAGAATTATGGTTTCGTTGTTAATATTATCTGAGAGCCAGGAGAGGATATTTTCAAGTGTAGAAATATTGTCACCTGGGGGAATGTAGAGGGATGCTAGGCAAATGTTTTGTGTTTGTTAATTTGGAGAGAGAGGAGTAGTTCAGCATTATTAAATGTTGGGGTAGGTTTGTTGTATGGGATAACTAGCAAGGTGGAGGAATAAAGGAGGGCAACTCCACCTCCTTTCTTTGGGTCCTGTCTTTTCTAATGATTGAGTAGTTGGGTGGAGTTATTTCAGAATCTTTTATGGAGGGCTTTAACCAAGTTTCTGAAATAGATAGTATATCAGGTTTGTTATGTGTGAGCCATGCGTGGAGGATGGGGACTTTATTCACTATACTTTGTGAGTTTAGAGAAGTAAAGTATATAGGTTTGTGTGGGGAGGAGGAGGAGGAGGGGCTGGGGTTAGGATGGACATCACCAGATAGAAGGCAGATAAAGAGGTGGAAGATGGGGTTTGAAAGAGAGTTGATTAGAGTATTAAGATGATTTGGGTCATCTGAGATGATTAAGGGGTGTTTATTCATTGTGGGGATAGAGTATTTCTGAGTGGTGAGAAGTTTAAATGAGAAGGTGAGGAGTTGGGTTATTGGGTGAAGATTGGGAGAGATGGGATAGTGTAATTGTGGGAATGGGGTGTTCAGATGGTAAGTAGTGTGGTAAAGTTGTGGGTGGTAAGAGATGACAGGTTGGGTGAGGAGATAGAGGTATGTTAGTTTAAGAGAAAGTGATAGAAGACATAGGGTGGAATAAGGGTATGTAGGCATGTTGATAGGGTTACTTGAAAGTGGGTGATGCAATTGTCAAAGTATATGATATAGTGGAAGGGATAAGAAGGATTTACTAGAGAAGTGTAGAAAGAGGTGTGGGAGTGGAGGTGGGTGTTATAGGGTAGATAGGTGAGTGAGTGTGTTAGAAGTGGGATGTATTGAAGTGTAGTGCCTATGGGAGTGGTTTGAAATTGGATATTAGGCTGATGGGGTGTGGCACGGTGTTGGAATGAGATTGGTGTAGAGAAAAAGTGGGTGTGGAAACAAGAGGGATATAGCTAGATGCACTGGGGGCGGTGGGATTTGGGGGCAGGGTAGGGGGCGGAGTGAGCCAACGGAGCGGAAGAAACCAGGAGAGGATCGAGAGCCTATCAGTGGAGCAAAGATTAGAGGAGAGTAAGTAGTGGCAGGGTAAGTAAGGAATACTGTATATAATATGGATAGGAAAGTATGAATGTAGATATTGGCAGAGTAAGGAATAAGTGAGAGAAAAGTAATGACAGTGGGGAGGCGCCTCTAGTGGTCAATGCAGAGAATGCACTAGGCCAAACTAGGTGGGTCTGGGGGCTGAGTGGGATAAATTAAGGAAGAGCTAGTGAAACCCAGGGAAGAGATGAGGTAGAAGTGGATGGAGATAAGAGAGTGTCTAGGCTGCTGGGTGCCCTGGCAGGGAGATAGCTTGAAACTAATAGTACATGGAGTTCTAATTCGTGGAGGCCAAAGTATTAACACACACACATACTTTCTTGGTATCCTCTGGGAGACTTGTTCCAATGTCCAAGTGGGATTTGAGGCAGCAGGGCAGTATATTGCCTAAGCAAGAATGTTTGGATGAGGTAGGTGACCTTTAGTATATTGAATGTATCCACCCAGGCAGGTCCCAAGGGAAAAACAGGGCAATAATAACTGGAGACAGGAGAAGAGATGGGTAAGAGTTAGTCACAGAGAAGCAGACACAAAATGCAGTGCATATGAATATTACTAGGCAGGTAAAAAGTGTTATGCTAAAGTATCATCAATCAACAATAAACCTTTAGGCTAAAACATATAAAACTAGGCAGATTACAACTAATTATGTAAAGCAGAATAACAATGTGTTTGTATAGTACCATGGGATACAGACTTCCAGGAATAAGAGGTTTGCATAGACATGGGGCTGGCGTTTGCCAGTGTTTGTAAGGGCTAAAGCAACTACAAAATAGTTCAGCAAACGACCATGAACAGTTCCCTGTAATTAAAGTGAAACCACTGTAGATTAATAGTGTGGGTATAAAGTAAACGGAATAGTCCGCCTGAGGTGTCCGTACAAAAATGCAATGGCCTCTACATCAAGAGGTGTACTAATTGGCCCTGTCAGGTATTATCAGCACTATTAATGTGCAGTTATTAACTGTAGCACTAATTACAGACACTGAAGCCTCAGGGCAGTATCGCACCCCTCGGTAGCGACTATAGAGGCATTAGGGCACGCTAATCAAACTGTGGGAATTACTAGCAATCACAGTAATGCGAGCTGCATTCCATCAAGCGAGAGGGCAACGTTCATAAGGAACAGTGTGGGTAGTGGAATTCTATGGTAGACTCTAAGCGGGAGTCGCCAAATAATGAGCTCTAGGCTCTGGATTCTGCAGTCGTTTGGACCAACACTCACTTAAGCCCTCTAAACTGCAGTCGTTCTGGGCAACATACAGTGAATCAAATACATATGAGAAATTGAGCAAAAGCGACAGTATAAGCACTCTAGACAGTAAAACCAGTATAAGCAGTATAAACAGTATAACGACAGTATAAGCACTCTAGACAGTAAAACCAGTATAAGCAGTATAAACAGTATAAATGAAAGGCAGTATATGCACTTTAAACAGCAGTCTTTCTGAGCGATACACAAAATCAAAAACCCATGAGTGATAAGCACGGAGAACAACAGAATACAATAAGAAATGCAAGTTTCATTCAATGATAAAATATTTAAGTTCCCTAAATTGTAGTCGTAAAGAGCGACTTAAAAGTAAACTAAGAACACATGCTTGTGTAGGCTATGACAGCAAGCAAAATGCTTGTGTAGTATGTAGCAGCAACGACAGCAAACAGAGTGAAATACAAGCATATTATATCAACAATTCCAAACGCAAAGACAATTAGGGGAAGGCCCCGATAAACAGAGTTGCAATATCAGCAGGATTACTTACACTAGGAGCGCACTCCTAACCAGGCACAAGCAGCAGCCAAAGGGAGTTTTTAAAAATGGCCTTAAGGAGGGTATAAATAACTTCCAGGCGGAAGTAGAGAAGGGAGGTGGGAGGGGCGAGGAGTATAAGCTAGTGTGGAAAACCGGAAGGTCCACAATCATCCGATGCAGGAAGTAAGGATGTACGATGGGTAGCAGAGTCTAAGGGAGGAAGAGAACTATGAATGCACTAGTAGGCTAGGTGCGTGGGACAGAGGTTGCATGAGCAGTATGTCCTGGTGGATAGAAGCGGAGAAAGCAGGGAGAGAGGGGAAGGGAAAGAGGCAGGACAGTAAGTGAGAGATGCAATGATAAGTAAAAAGAGTAGGGTAGAGATAGCGTGAGTCGTATAGTCAGATACCTAGAAGGAGGAGAAGGAAGGTAGCAACTAGTTGAGTGTAGTGTGAAGGAAAATGACTAGACCAACAAGCGATAGGCAAGGTGGGGGACAGGGTGTAACAGACCAGGAGAGGATCGAGAGCCTATCAGTGGAGCAAAGATTAGAGGAGAGTAAGTAGTGGCAGGGTAAGTAAGGAATACTGTATATAATATGGATAGGAAAGTATGAATGTAGATATTGGCAGAGTAAGGAATAAGTGAGAGAAAAGTAATGACAGTGGGGAGGGGCCCTCTAGTGGTCAATGCAGAGAATGCACTAGGCCAAACTAGGTGGGTCTGGGGCTGAGTGGGATAAATTAACGAACAGCTAGTGAAACCCAGGGAAGAGATGAGGTAGAAGTGGATGGGAGATAAGAGAGTGTCTAGGCTGCTGGGTGCCCTGGCAGGAGATAGCTTGAAACTAATAGTACATGGAGTTCTAATCCGTGGAGGCCAAAGTATTAACACACACACATACTTTCTTGGTATCCTCTGGGAGACTTGTTCCAATGTCCAAGTGGGATTTGAGGCAGCAGGGCAGTATATTGCCTAAGCAAGAATGTTTGGATGAGGTAGGTGACCTTTAGTATATTGAATGTATCCACCCAGGCAGGTCCCAAGGGAAAAACAGGGCAATAATAACTGGAGACAGGAGAAGAGATGGGTAAGAGTTAGTCACAGAGAAGCAGACACAAAATGCAGTGCATATGAATATTACTAGGCAGGTAAAAAGTGTTATGCTAAAAGTATCATCAATCAACAATAAACCTTTAGGCTAAAACATATAAAAACTAGGCAGATTACAACTAATTATACGTAAAGCAGAATAACAATGTGTTTGTATAGTACCATGGGATAGAGACTTCCAGGGGAATAAGAGGTTTGCATAGACACGTGGGGCTGGCGTTTTGCGCCAGTGTTTGTAAGGGCTAAAGCAACTACAAAATAGTTCAGCAAACGACCATGAACAGTTCCCTGTAATTAAAGTGAAACCACTGTAGATTAATAGTGTGGGTATAAAGTAAACGGAATAGTCCGTCTGAGGTGTCCGGTACAAAAATGCAATGGCCTCTACATCAAGAGGTGTACTAATTGGCCCTGTCAGGTATTATCAGCACTATTAATGTGCAGTTATTAACTGTAGCACTAATTACAGACACTGAAGCCTCAGGGCAGTATCGCACCCCTGTCGGTAGCGACTATAGAGGCATTAGGGTACGCTAATCAAACTGTGGGAATTACTAGCAATCACAGTAATGCGAGCTGCATTCCATCAAGCGAGAGGGCAACGTTCATAAGGAACAGTGTGGGTAGTGGAATTCTATGGTAGACTCTAAGCGGGAGTCGCTTGCAAATAATGAGCTCCTAGGCTCTGGATTCTGCAGTCGTTTGGACCAACACTCACTTAAGCCCTCTAAACTGCAGTCGTTCTGGGCAACATACAGTGAATCAAATACATATGAGAAATTGAGCGCCAAAATCGACAGTATAAGCACTCTAGACAGTAAAACCAGTATAAGCAGTATAAACAGTATAAACGACAGTATAAGCACTCTAGACAGTAAAACCAGTATAAGCAGTATAAACAGTATAAATGAAAGGCAGTATATGCACTTTAAACAGCAGTCTTTCTGAGCGATACACAAAATCAAAAACCCATGAGTGATAAGCACGGAGAACAACAGAATACAATAAGAAATGCAAGTTTCATTCAATGATAAAATATTTAAGTTCCCTAAATTGTAGTCGTAAAGAGCGACTTAAAAGTAAACTAAGAACACATGCTTGTGTAGGCTATGACAGCAAGCAAAATGCTTGTGTAGTATGTAGCAGCAAACGACAGCAAACAGAGTGAAATACAAGCATATTATATCAACAATTCCAAACGCAAAGACAATTAGGGGAAGGCCCCGATAAACAGAGTTGCAATATCAGCAGGATTACTTACACTAGGAGCGCACTCCTAACCAGGCACCAGCAGCAGCCAAAGGGAGATTTTTAAAAATGGCGCTAAGGAGGGGTATAAATAACTTCCAGGCGGAAGTAGAGAAGGGAGGTGGGAGGGGCGAGGAGTATAAGCTAGTGTGGAAAACCGGAAGGTCCACAATCATCCGATACAGGAAGTAAGGATGTACGATGGGTAGCAGAGTCTAAGGAGGGAGAAGAGAACTATGAATGCACTAGTAGGCTAGGTGCGTGGGACAGAGGTTGCATGAGCAGTATGTCCTGGTGGATAGAAGCGGAGAAAGCAGGGAGAGGGAAGGGAAAGAGGGAGGAGAGTAAGTCAGAGATGGAACGATAAGTAAAAGAGTCCCGTAGAGATCGCGTGAGTCGATAGTCAGATACCTAGAAGGAGGAGAAGGGAAGGTAGCAACTAGTTGAGTGTAGTGTGAAGGAAAATGACTAGACCAACAAGCGATAGGCAAGGTGGGGGACAGGGTGTAACAGACCAGGAGAGGATCGAGAGCCTATCAGTGGAGCAAAGATTAGAGGAGAGTAAGTAGTGGCAGGGTAAGTAAGGAATACTGTATATAATATGGATAGGAAAGTATGAATGTAGATATTGG